>NC_084753.1:13122880-13205380 GCF_033978785.1 Entelurus aequoreus | reverse complement strand
TATGTAATATGGCTTTTAATTTGTTGTGGCTCCAGACAAATTTGTTTTTGTATTTTTGCTCCAATATGGCTCTTTCAACATTTTGGGTTGCCGACCCCTGCCTTAAACGAATAATTATTTAGCCTAAGCCCCGTTTCAGCCACACTAAACTATCGTTTAAGGTCCCCCTCCTTGGATAATTTTTTACACGGGTAAGCGCGCCGTGTATTTCTTGAATCTCCGGCTCTAAGCTTTGTATGGACTCATTGATCGTTTAAAAACTGAGTTCGGAGCGGAAGTGACGCCAGAAAGACCGCGCCCCACACAGGAAGTGACGTCAGAAAGAACGCGCCACAGACAGCTTCACAGTAAAGAGGTTTCGTAACTCGGAGCTAACCATATGGAGGACAGTCATCCAGACATGCCCGTGTTTCTCCTTCCGTCTGTACAGACGCTTGTGGAAATCACACATGAATACCTTAAGAGAAAGCGATTGCAGCTATTTCGGATAAAACACTTCTTAGACGGCAAGAGAACTTTCAAATGTCCAGGTCAGCCGTGATTCTACTTAGTGAAAAACGTTGTCCATTTGTCGAAGGAGAGACAACGAGAATGCGAGCTCCCGTGGATGTGATAAAAAAAGGTAGCGTGTGCTTCGTATTACCTGGCCGTCGAGGGAAGATTACGACAAACGGCGAATGCATTTGGACTGGCGAAGCAGACTGTATCAGTTATTGTCCGCCATGTATGTCGCGGACTCAACGTCTAGGTCCAGACTATATAAAGTCACCAAAAACAAATAGACAATGAAGGTGAAGGCAAAAGACTGAAGTGTCCTGACCAGATATCTAGATCCCTAGATTGATTGATGTAAAATCTTCATTGTTTACGTGTCTAATAAAGATGTAATTAATTTATGATGGCTCAGGTGTGATTCACTACAATAGCGCCCCACAGCACACTGGATTCCAGTTAATTGAAATACCACAACACTGGATATTGTTCTGATAAGTTACATTTAAAAACTTGCACACAAAGCAACACTAGAGGTGACTATGACGTGCGCATTTTCCACGCATGCCTATTAGGTCGCGTTGCGCCGGCGAACGGAGGGGGGAGCGGTAATATTGTTGTGTGTGGACACGGATAAGATTAGGTGGGATTTACCCTGGATAACTTTATCCGGCTTAGTGTAAACGGGGCCTTAATCACACGCAAGATTCTCAGGAACGAGGCAAAAAAAATAATCCAGACCAACTATATCTCAAATCAGCACCGGTAATTAAAATGAATTAAAAACAATTCAATACATGCTTGCCCCCGCCCCCAAAACCGCACAATTTATAATCTAAAATGCTAAAATTAAAAAATATTGTTTGAAAAACAATACAATAGAATTGTCTTCAATCAACTACGGTATTTTTTATGAAATAATGTAATAATATTGAACAGCCTTTACCTCTTCCAGCATACTCAAATTTAGATCACACTTATTGCTTGTATTCCGTCATGTGACTTCTTCCCGAAAGTGGAAAGCAGTGGTGGTCGACCAAGCCAAGATTGCTGTTGTACAGCAAGCAATTCGCAAACTATCCAAGTACAAAAGAGACCTAAATCTTCCTGCAAAAAGCAGATACGAGCAAAAATATCAAACTGTCCTATGGTATGGATCCCTGTACTTGATCAAAAACAATGTCTGCCGAGCTCCCAGAATTATGGAACTATTATGCTCCATATGTCATTCTACACGACAAAACAGATGAATACTTAGAAAAGCATGAACATAGTTCCAGATGTCATACTACACGACAAAACAGATGAATACTTAGAAAAGCATGAACACAGTTCCAGACGTCATTCTACACGACAAAACAGATGAATACTTAGAAAAGCATGAACATAGTTCCAGACGTCATTCTACACGACAAAACAGATGAATACTTAGAAAAGCATGAACATAGTTCCAGATGTCATACTACACGACAAAACAGATGAATACTTAGAAAAGCATGAACACAGTTCCAGACGTCATTCTACACGACAAAACAGATGAATACTTAGAAAAGCATGAACATAGTTCCAGACGTCATTCTACACGACAAAACAGATGAATACTTAGAAAAGCATTAACATAGTTCCAGATGTCATTCTACATGACAAAACAGATGAATACTTGGAAATGCATAGAGGTATACAACTTCTTTTGTGTGTGGCTGGGTTCAGGGACATTGCTACAGTATCAAGACACAGATTCGGTGACCACAGATGAGGCGCTAGCCGTCCAAAGTCGGGACCCAGGGAGGACCACTCATCTGTGCATCAGTTTGCTCGGGGTAAGGTTGTATTTCATTATTTAACTTTGCTTCTACTGCCATGTTTGTTGCTGTTGCACGCAACGTTTGCAAGTAGCGTGTTTTTCCACTATAGCTTATATCAAAATATAAATGTCAACATTGTGTATGCGCTGAAAGATTCATTTATGATTGCTGCCTTTGGTAAAAACTTAACTCTTTTAGGTTTTGCTCACATTTGCTTTCTTTTAATTAGACTCGCCGAGTTGTTGCTTTTCAAAATGCTCGTAGCAAGCATGTGTTTAAGAAATACAAATAATACCAAGATGATACTTAAATGGGAAATAATGAGGGTTAAAAGTATATCAAACAAACCTTTAACTTAGTGATCACTGCTAGCTTGTGCATTCTTCGACTCTGCTCCCTTGGTCGAGAGTGTTGTTTCGTAAAATCTTGCACTCTTTCGACCTTTTTGATTACTTCTCGAGGAACTCTAAAGAAACGTTTATCCTTTTCGCAATTTGAACGATTCGTACAGCCAAAAACAACACAAGCATAGGGCATTGTTTTCTTCGAGAAAGGCTAAATGGCCCGTAGTACCAATTGAGAACCGTACTATCTTGACCACCACGCATATTTAATGTTTTTTTCGAGAAAGGCTAAATAGCCCCTAATACCCATTGAGAACCGTACTATCTTGACCACCACGCATATTTAATGTTTTTCTTCGAGAAAGGCTAAATAGCCCCTAATACCCATTGAGAACCGTACTATCTTGACCACCACTTTTCTTCGAGAAAGGCTAAATAGCCCCTAATACCCATTGAGAACCGTACTATCTTGACCACCACGCATATTTAATGTTTTTCTTCGAGAAAGGCTAAATAGCCCCTAATACCCATTGAGAACCGTACTATCTTGACCACCACTTTTCTTCGAGAAAGGCAAATTTTCAAGATCGTTTATGATCACAATTATAATCAGACAAAAACACAGGATGGCGGTGTATCATTGTCAATTAGATATTTAAATGATATCCTTTATTTTCCTTTATTATATGAACATTTTATATCACAGGTACGGTGAACATAATTATCGTGACATTGTTGCACGTGCTCAAAAAATACTTCTAAACAATGAATTTTTTTATTTTTAATATAACTAAAATAGACACAAAATATACTTTCTTGGCAAAATAAATGCAATATTGTTCAAGCTTATTTAGAGCAGTACTTTTATTTGAGTGTTTAAATATGTTAGTCTTCTTCCATTTTAATGTGTACACGTTTAAACATATTTCATTGATAAATATTGATACAATTTTATTGATTAAGTCAAACTTTATTTCTGGTTTATATGACATCACACCAGTTTACTTTCTGTTGGAGAAACTTCCGTCTGTGACACAAAGTTGTTAAAAAAACAACAACTCTGTCAGTGTTGTTTTCCTCCAAAATCGATCACCCTGTTCTGAGAGAATAACTCAGTTGCTCGGACAGTAATGTGTTTATAAAAGTTTAGATTAAGGTATATTGTTTTTTTATTGGGAAAAATACATTAAAGTGTCTTGTATTAATTGTTTGGGAAGAATTTGATTAAAACCAGTTTTCTTTGAAGTAATATAGAAATGTATCAGAGCTGTTTATCTATTTTATAGAGGAATGTAGTTAATCATAGAACTGGCACCCAATGTTATTAAAAAGTATTGATTTTGAATCGTTCTGAATCATGAATTGATTCTAAATCGTAATTATTACCCCTAACAATCGGATCTAATCGTATGTTGCCCAAAAGTTCACAGCCCTACTGTTTTTCCATTTACAGTAATATGTTACAAAAAACACAGTAAATTGTATTGTAAAATGCTGGGGACCAGTTAAAAAAACAGTGGTACTGTTTTTCCATATGTTATAAAAAACAAAACAAAACACTGTATATTTTACAGAAAAATTCTGGTGACTAAGTTACCAGTATTTTACTTTATTTTTACAGTGTATGCAAAACATATACATAATAATCAAATGCGTAGGCACATTCATATATTGTTTGCTGTTACAAGCGGCCCTGTGAGAGGAGCCCTCAGTGAAAACAAGTTGGACTGTTGTAAACGATAACAAAAACGACAAAAAGTAACAAGTATCGATCCGATGTGAGTGGGTTTAGATCAGGGTAGAAAATGTACTACGGGGGCCATACAAACAAGCAAACCTACTCAGTGGCCTAGTGGTTAGAGTGTCCGCCCTGAGATCGGTAGGTTGTGAGTTCAAACCCCGGCCGAGTCATACCAAAGACTATAAAAACGTGACCCATTACCTCCCTGCTTGGCACTCAGCATCAAAAGTTGGAATTGGGGGTTAAATCAGCAAAAATGATTCCCGGGCGTGGCCACCGCTGCTCACTGCTCCCCTCACCTCCCAGGGGGTGAACAAGGGGATGGGGTGTGACAATCATTGGTACTTTAACTTTAACTTAAAGGCCTACTGAAATGCGATTTTCTTATTTAAACGGGGATAGCAGGTCCATTCTATGTGTCATACTTGATCATTTCGCGATATTGCCATATTTTTGCTGAAAGGATTTAGTAGAGAACATCGACGATAAAGTTCGCAACTTTTGGTCGCTGATAAAAAAGCCTTGCCTGTACTGGAAGTAGCAGACGATATGCGTGTGACGTCACCGGTTGTGGAGCTCCTCACATCTGCACATTGTTTACAATCATGGCCACCAGCAGCGAGAGCGATTCGGACCGAGAAAGCGACGATTTCCCCATTAATTTGAGCGAGGATGAAAGATTCGTGGATGAGGAAAGTGAGAGTGAAGGACTAGAGGGCAGTGGAAGCGATTCAGATAGGGAAGATGCTGTGAGAGGCGGGTGGGACCTGATATTCAGCTGGGAATGACTAAAACAGTAAATAAACACACGACATATATATACTCTATTAGCCACAACACAACCAGGCTTATATTTAATATGCCACATCACAAACACCTCCCCCCTCCCGTCCATATAACCCGCCAATACAAATCAAACACCCGCACAACACACTCAATCCCACAGCCCAAAGTACCGTTCACCTCCCCAAAGTTCATACAGCACATATATTTCCCCAAAGTCCCGAAAGTTACGTACGTGACATGCACATAGCGGCACACACGTACGGGCAAGCGATCAAATGTTTGAAAGCCGCAGCTGCATACGTACTCACGGTACCGCGTCTGCGTATCCAACTCAAAGTCCTCCTGGTAAGAGTCTCTGTTGTCCCAGTTCTCCACAGGCCAATGGTAAAGCTTGACTGTCATCTTTCGGGAATGTAAACAATGAAACACCGGCTGTGTTTGAGTTGCTGCAGCCGGCAGCTAATACACCGCTTCCCACCTATAGCTTTCTTCTTTACGGTCTCCATTGTTCATTGAACAAATTGTAAAAGATTCACCAACACAGATGTCCAGAATACTGTGGAATTTTGCGATGAAAACAGATGACTTAATAGCTGGCCACAATGCTGTCCCAAAATGTCTTCTACAATCCGTGACGTCACATGCAGGCGTCATCATACCGAGACGTTTTCAGCAGGATATTTCGCGCGAAATTTAAAATTGCACTTTAGTAATCTAACCCGGCCGTATTGGCATGTGTTGCAATGTTAAGATTTCATCATTGATATATAAACTATCAGACTGCGTGGTCGGTAGTAGTGGCTTTCAGTAGGCCTTTATGGCTAAACTGGCAGCCAGGAGCAATGCTCAATCCTCTTGTCCCCACGCCGCTCCAGCGCAAGTGAAAACTTTTCCAGCGAGGACATTTCAAAATGAAAACTGACAAACACGCAGGAGCTCAATGTTGGTTGGAGTGGCGGACAGAAGTGCAAATGCAAAGCAAATTAGCATGGATCTATCAGCGGAGCATGACAAGGAGTGGACGCTTCTAATCAGATACCGAGCAGCTGAGGAACCAAGGATTATACAGCGTGAATCAATCAGCCACGTCCAATCAGCTAATGCAAGATTACCCTGAGTGCACTGCTGTCCGCCATCAAACACTACATTTTCTTCACAAGTCTGTCTGCAGCAGTACAACATATCCACACAAACAGTCATGGCAAAAATAACAATCGTGATTATTTTGATCGATATTGAAATCACGAATAATAACTCGATTATTAATTCATTTGAACACCTGTATTTATTGCACCACCAAAACTCAACTTTAAGTATAATTTAAAGGATATAAAACCAATAACGTATAACCAAAAATTAAATAATAATAATAGTAACAACAATGAATAACAATAGCAATATAATAAAACAATAAAATTCCGTTGTTTACCTTTTACTTACTTATTGTACTACTATAAAGTGTGTGCTTTTTGTGTCATAAATGAAATGTAATAAAATGCATACATCCTCACATTTGGTCAATTTTGACCAATATTTTAAGTCAGTGTTTACATTGTTGGGCCGCCAAAAAAAAATCAGTTTCTCAGCAGTGGTCCTGATGGGCCACAGCGGTATTCTGTTGTAATACACTTGTTCACCACTTGTGGCAGTAATGACAACATAAAAGAAAGAGAAGGAGTCTGGAGCTTAAGTCATCGAAAAGTTTCTTAAGCGCAAAAATTAAGACTGAAGTGGTGAAGCAGTATTTTTCTTAGCACTTAAACTGTATTGACGGTTTAATTAAGAAACGTATACATATATTGTTAGTTTTTTATTACTAACTTACCGTATTTTTCGGACTATAAGTCGCTCCGGAGTATAAGTCGCACCGGCCGAAAATGCATAATAAAGAAGGAATAAAACATATATAAGTCGCACTGGAGTATAAGTCGCATTTTTGGGGGAAATTTATTTGATAAAAGCCAACACCAAGAATAGACATTTGAAAGGCAATTTAAAATAAATAAAGAATAGTGAACAACAGGCTGAATAAGTGTACGTTATATGAGGCATAAATAACCAACTGAGAACGTGCCTGGTATGTTAACGTAACATATTATGGTAAGTGTCATTCAAATAACTATAACATATAGAACATGCTATACGTTTACCAAACAATCTGTCACTCCTAATCGCTAAATCCCATGAAATCTTATACGTCTAGTCTCTTACGTGAATGAGCTAAATAATATTATTTGATATTTTAGGGTAATGTGTTAATAATTTCACACATAAGTCGCTCCTGAGTATAAGTCGCACCCCCGGCCAAACTATGAAAAAAACTGAAACTTATAGTCCAAAAAATACGGTAGTTCGAATGTATTTATTTTAAATCGTATGCAAATGTATTTTTCATCAGTTTTTAGCCCCTTTTAGCAGTATATTTGATTACTATTTACCTAAACCTTGATAATAATCTTCGTGGTTAACACATTTTCATATTATTTGACAAGTTGTATCTGGTTAAATTGTTAGTAGGTTAGATATAATTGTTGAATATGATTAAAATCCAGAGTCAGTGTTAATATTTGAATGGAATAGTTGGGCCCCGAGGTCAAAAAGGTCAAAAACCCCTGTTTAAAGTCAAAGCATAATATTTTATTTGCTTGTGTAAGGTACTTTTTGAAACCTTTGTTAGCGCAGTCAGACCGAATGTTGCACACAGCGCCATTATTGTGAAGGGCTGGGAAGTGCTGTTGTTATGAGCTTGACGCGTAAGAAGAAGATTTGAGTCTATAAAAAAAATAAAAAATAAAAATAAATTAAAAAGAGAGCCTGTCAAGTTGTGACTGCTGTCCTGTTGTTACATTGATCTTACATTGATGATGTCGTTCACAACAACACAAGCAGATGAGATGTGTTGTGGTTGTATGGATTGTTCTTGCACGCGTTAGCTTCGCAGTTTAGTCGCTGTTTCAAGTTGGTCTCCTCATTGATCAGTTCAGGATGTTTTTCAACAAATGTTTCTTCTCCTCACAATGACAGCATTTCACTTACATTCATGCAAATTTCCCAGAAATTCCGCGTTTAACAGCGGATTCTGTTTTATTGGCCAATTTTGTTACTCCG
Source organism: Entelurus aequoreus (assembly GCF_033978785.1). Taxonomy (NCBI): domain Eukaryota; kingdom Metazoa; phylum Chordata; class Actinopteri; order Syngnathiformes; family Syngnathidae; genus Entelurus; species Entelurus aequoreus. The sequence continues at coordinate 13,197,104 of NC_084753.1, read as the reverse complement.
TCCGCGGCTACGTCAACTTTTTTTGTTAAGTTTAGTGATTATTGATTAGGCATACTACATTTGAGTTGTGTGTGCCATTAATCCAACGCTGCAGCAACAACACCGCGCTCTTTTGTCTTATTTTCCTGAGGCGTGTCCTTTGCTGAGACACAATCACACACAGGACATGTACTTCAATGTATTAAATTTACAACTAACACACATACACAAACAGACACAAGCGACAGCGTTTGTTGATTTGTCTGTTAATGTGCAAGTGGGCGGGTGGTAATGTGTGTGTGTGTGTGTGTGTGTTTGTGAGCATATGGGTGTGCATGAACCATTCGACTCTTCTTATTTCCCAAGATGCACAGTTTTACATGCCCACACACACACAAAAAGACACACAGTGTACTCAAGGCCCGGTTGTACTAATGAAGCAGCCGGTATGCAGCTACCTTATTACATCCAACCCCTCTGGACAATGTCAGCAGGCACACATTTCACTCACGGTCTTTGTCGTGCATCTCACTGGCAGACAGTCGGTGATATACATTAACTTAACTTAACCTAACTTGACCATCACAACATTGTGGAAGTAGCCCGCACAGGTAAGCATGGGCACAAGTGCATCGTCACGTGTATCTGCCTGCTATTGGTGCTGGGAGCAGACCATTGCCTTGATTTGTTGTCAGCAAGAGACTATTACTGTTGTTGATACGGCTGTTTACTCCATCTACCCGCAGATGGTGATGTGCGATACCAGGAAAAATTCAGGCTGATATCGGCGATAACAATCTGATACCATGTGCAAATATACCTAAGGTGTCTGCTAAAATTTCATAAGTTGTATATTTTCAAATAACATATCTATCTAAAAATAAACAGTAACATGTTAGAAAAAAGAGCAAACAATTGGAATGTATTGAGAAAAAGCAGAATTTTTTAACTAATAATAATATACTTAGTCACCACCTACAGTATAACACAAAAATGTGTTTATATATATATATATATATATATATATATATATATATATATATATATATATATATATATATATATATATATATATATATATATATATATATATATATATATATATATACATACATATACACACACACACACACATATATATATATATATATATATATACACATATATGTACATATATACATGCATATTAGGGCTGCAACTAACGATTAATTTGATACTCGATTAATCTGTCGATTATTACTTCGATTAATCGATTAATAATCGGATAAAAGAGACAAAATACATTTCTATATATTGAAAAAAAAACAGCATACTGGCACCATACTTATTTTGATTAATGTTTCTCAGCTGTTTGTACATGTTGCAGTTTATAAAAAATAAATAAAATTAAATTTAAAAAAAAATTACAAACAAAAAAAAAAAAAAAATTGCTTCTAAGCATGTGCATAGCACAGATCCAACGGATCAATGACTAAATTAATCGCCAACTACTTTTATAATTGATTTTAATCTATTTAATCGATTAGTTGTTGCAGCCTTAATGCATATATATATATATATATATATATATATATATATATATATATATATATATATATATATATATATATATATATATATATATATATATATATATATATACATACATATATATATACACACATATACAGTATATACATACATATATATACATACATATACACATTAGGGTTGTACCGGTATACCGGTACTAGTATAGTATCGCGGTACTAAAGAATTAAAAACGATACTAAACTTGGTTTGAAAAGTACCGGTTCTGTCTATCTGTGTTGGCCCTGCGAGGAGGTGGTGATTTGTCCAGGGTGTAACCCTTCTACCGCCCGAATGCAGCTGAGATAGGCTCTAGCACCCCCCGGTAGAAAATGGATGGGTTGCCAATTTTTTGTATTGCGAGACGAAATGAACGCGTGAATGATCATTTCGAGAAAAAAAGGTAGACATGCAGATACAGTACTTACAAACCCATCTTCTAATAGCAAAGGAACCCCAAACCCTTCAGTGACCCCAACGCCGCCTCTGTGATGTCTCTCCCTACTGTCAGCCAGCGGAGTAGTCGGCTGGCCTGGAGGCAAGGGGCCGCCTAATAGACTGCTCCACTTGCTTTATTTCACACATCTCATCACTTATCCCACTGGGACACTTACATGTACCAGTCGGGACGGCGGGGGCAACCAAGAGGGAAGCCCCTGGAGAATCAGCGCATTTAGGGTCTTTCTCAGAAACTGGCATGACAGGGAATCAAACCCGTGACCTCAAATGATTAAGGCGGATCTGTGTAGACTTGAAACGAGCTACCCTGCCACTCAGACAGATTTACTGCGATGCATACATGACATGCAATAATACTTACTCCCCACTTAGGATGATTGCCTGTTCATTCGTAAATGAACTGTCACGTAACATTCATATGGCATGTAAATAAATGCATTCACCTCCAGCGTCATTATTTACAGTAAATGCAGCTTCTCATTTAAAAAGATTGAAGTAACAGGGTGGAAATGTTCTTCTTCATGTTTTTGCTCCCAGACTCCCCATTATCTTTGGCCACCTAACGATTCTATCCGATTCCAATTCCTGGGGTGACGAGCTGAGTCATAATCGATTCACAATTCAACACAATTTGTGATTCAAACTGAAAATTGCGATGTATTATTTGGTATAATAATTATAATACAACTTTTTCAAAACAGGTTAGAGGTTAGAAAGGCTCCTTCTGGTGGCACAAATGTATTCTTGTATCACAAAAATTACCGTATTTTTCCGGACTATAAAGCCGGTATATAAGCCGCATCTGCTAAATTCTGGAAGAAAAAATACTTTCCATATATTAACCGCACCGGACTATAAGCCGCAGATATATACCGTATTTTTCGGACTATAAGTCGCTCCGGAGTATAAGTCGCACCGGCCGAAAATGCATAGTAAAGAAGGGAAAAAACATATAAGTCGCACTGGAATATAACTCGCATTTTTTGGGGAAATTTATTAGATAAAACCCAACACCAAAAATAGACATATGAAAGGCAATTTAAAATAAATAAAGAATAGTGAACAACATGCTGAATAAGTATACGTTATATGAGGCATAAATAACCAACTGAGAACGTGCCTGGTATGTTAACGTAACATATTATGGTAAGAGTCATTTAAATAACTATAACATATAGAACATGCTATAAGTTTACCAAACAATCTGTCACTCCTAATTGCTAAATCCCATGAAATTGTATACGTCTAGTCTCTTACGTGAATGAGCTAAATAATATTATTTGATATTTCACGGTAATGTGTTCATAACTTCACACATAGGTCGCTCCTGAGTATAAGTCGCACCCCCGGCCAAACTATGAAAAAAACTGCGACTTATAGTCCAAAAAATACGGTATGTTGAGAAATAAGTTATTTACACGAAAGATTTTGTGAAAGTTTATATATATACCTTAATTGTTTCCAAACGGTGTCTGTAACATGGCAGTAAAACGGCTGATCAAACAAAACAGAAGTCATCGTCATGGACCCACTGGCTGCGGAAGCTAGCTTTCCAATCAGCTAAACAGACTCAATAACTCCACCCTGACGTTTTGGTGAATTTACTGAGAAATTTGTGAAATTGAAACAAAAAAAAAATGCCGTTGTAAGTTAATAATACTAGCACAGACACCCGTAAACGTGTTAGCATATTAGCTAATGCTAACAACGCTAGCTGGTTTACGATAGCGCGTACAAATATGCATGAAAACACTCCTACAGACATCACACATGGGGCACTTTAGTGAGTATCAACAGTTTTAGTTATATTGTAAAACTTACAAACGTTGCTTGGACGGATGAATGAAGAATCCATACGAGTAAAAACACTATGGATGACTAGGAGACACAATGGCACTTGTACTTCCGGTTGAAAGCTCTAAACAGAAGAAAGTAGTATAGACGTTCACCCAGCAGCATCTGCAGTGAGCAAACTCGTCCAAAAAAGGGGGCCATAGCACAAACAATAACACACAATTTCAGTGTCTTTGCATGTGTTTTATGAAAACTATGTCACATTTGTGCGCTCTGCTGGTTGCGCCTCCAAGAGCACAACTCGGGACACGGCCACGACCGATCACCTCCTGCACGCCTCACTCTGGCTGCGGCAAGCAGCTGCAAGCAATCAGCAATCTACACACCTGTCGCTGATGAGCTCTCCTGCCTTCAAAAGCCTGCTCGACCTGCTATTCGGCGCCAGAACGTAATCTTCTGTTGGTGTACAGTAAGCCGTATTCTTGCTTGACGCAATCCTGCTCTCTCTGTGTTTTTCCCTCCGTGTTTCATTGTTGCGTTGTCCTGTGTCCTGTCGTTCCTGCAGCAAATCCCCGTTCCCGCTTGGCGAGCTGTGCGACTCGTCTTTCTTTGTTCCTCTGGTTCTTTGGCTGCCCCCGTGGATCTCGACCTCTCGCCTGGACACGGATCTCCTACGCCCCGCTTAGCCCCCGACTTCCTGCTTGCCTCCCGGCTATACGAGCCTGCCCAGCCCCTTTTGGACTTGCCTTTCACTCAACACTACCGGTAACACCCATCCATCCATTTTCTACCGCTCACTCAACAGCTAATTCATACACATAGTCACACACACACACTCTTTTGGATTTAGTCACACTCCATTCTCTAGTTCAGTGGTTCTTAACCTGGGTTCGATCGAACCCTAGGGGTTCGGTGAGTCGGCCTCAGGGGTTCGGCGGAGCCTCCACTGCGGAGGTCAAGACACACCCGACTCATCGTGTAAATAAAAACTTCTCCCTATCGGCGTATTATGGATACCGCCAAACAATGTTCCCTCTAATTTTCCATCTGATTTGCAAGTGTGTCATTTGTTGTGAGTTCATGCACTGTGTTGGTTTTGTTCTTTGAACAAGGTGATGTTCATGCACGGTTAATTTTGTGCACCAGTAAAAAAACATAACTTTGTCTTGAATTTGAAATTATTATTATTATTTTTTTTTCACTGAAGAAGGGTTCGGTGAATGCGCATATGAAACTGGTGGGATTCGGTACCTCCAACAAGGTTAAGAACCACTGCTCTAGTTTATATTAGTATTGTTTCATTATTATATACACTACCGTTCAAAAGTTTGGGGTCACCCAAACAATTTTGTAGAATAGCCTTCATTTCTAAGAACAAGAATAGACTGTCGAGTTTCAGATGAAAGTTCTCTTTTTCTGGCCATTTGGAGCGTTTAATTGACCCCACAAATGTGATGCTCCAGAAACTCAATCTGCTCAAAGGAAGGTCAGTTTTGTAGCTTTTGTAACGAGCTAAACTGTTTTCAGATGTGTGAACATGATTGCACAAGGGTTTTCTAATCATCAATTAGCCTTCTGAGCCAATGAGCAAACACATTGTACCATTAGAACACTGGAGTGATAGTTGCCTCTATACACCTATGTAGATATTGCACCAAAAACCAGACATTTGCAGCTACAATAGTCATTTACCACATTAGCAATGTATAGAGTGTACTTCTTTAAAGTTAAGACTAATTTAAAGTTATCTTCATTGAAAAATAAGGACATTTTAATGTGACCCCAAACTTTTGAACGGTAGTGTATATATATATATTGTGTATATACATAATAAATCGTAGAGCAACGACGCCCCCTTGTGGTCTGTGCCATCTACTCCCTCCCTGTAAACATAACAAACTATTTGCATTATGGCCGTCAGCGATGAAAAAATCATAAATTAGCCGCACCTTTTATTAAGATGCAGGGTTCAAAGCGTAGGAAAAAAGTAGTGGCTTATAGTCCGGAATTTACGGTAAAAAAATGTTTTCATTTTTTATTTGTTCTACTCAATTTAGTCACACTGGCTGCGGTGTGTGTTGCTTGTGCATACCAACAGGTGTGTATTAACATTCCATTCTCTGGTGCCCATAATCTGACATGGTTCAGTGGTAAAACCCGCAAAGGCATGACGGTGAATAATTGAAGGAGTATATACACACACAGCCGAGGTCAGCCATCAAACGCACCTCGTTAGGGAGACTCTGGCCTCCTCTATTATTCACTCATACATGCTCCCCTCTTACTGCTCGCTTCCTCTCTTGGCCGGAGAGATGGACTAGTGCAAAGAGTGCAGACGGATAGCAGAGGTAAAAAAAAAAAAAAGAAAAAAAAGAGAGGTTGCCTGAAAGAAAGAAAGAGCGGAGAGGCGAAGGCGACAGAAATAGCAAGCGAGGAAAAAAAGGAAGATGTTTGAGCAGGGGAAAGCAGGAAAGATATGTGTACAGGTTTATCTCATCTCATGGCGTGTATGAGGATTAGTCAGACTACATTTTAATCATCATTGATGTGGAATTGATGACGGCAACTAATGTGGCTAATGTGTCAAGTGAGTGAAGTCATTACTGTCAATTATGAAAGCGATGCTGACAATCTCCATAGCAACTCCAGCTGGCGGGAGATGGCAGGTAGGTCGCTAAGCATAATTGATTTAGGACATCTGACATCAGAAACCCTTGCCTAAAAACACGAGTACTGTATATACTACGGTATTACTACTGTAGAAATGTATGATGAAATATTCAATTTTAGTGTTAAAAAAATACGCATTATTATCACTAGGGCTGCAACTAACGACTATTTTGATCGTCAACTAATTTAAAACATTTGTACGCACTTACAACACTTAAGACCTTCAGTATATCAGTATGTGGAATGGACTAAGCAAAGAAATCAAACAATGTACTAATATGATCCACTTCAAGAAACTCTTCAAACTTAAAGGCCTACTGAAACCCACTACTACCGACCACGCAGTCTGATAGTTTATATATCAATGATGAAATCTTAACATTATAACACATGCCAATACGGCCGGGTTAACTTATAAAGTGACATTTTAAATTTGCCGCTAAACTTCCGGTTCGAAACGCCTCTGAGGATGACGTATGCGCGTGACGTAGACCGGCGAACACGGGTATGCCTTCCACATTGAAGCCAATACGAAAAAGCTCTGTTTTCATTTCATAATTCCACAGTATTCTGGACATCCGTGTTCGTGAATCTGTTTCAATCATGTTCATTGCATTATGGAGAAGGAAGCTGAGCAAGCAAAGAAGAAAGTTGTCGGTGCGAAATGGACGTATTTTTCGAACGTAGTCAGCAACAACAGTACACATTCCCGAAAGATGCAGTCAAGATGGAAGAACTCGGATAACAGAGACTCTAACCAGGAGGACTTTTGACTTCGATACACAGACGCCTGTAGAGAACTGGGACAACACAGACTCTTACCAGGATTACTTTGATTTGGATGACAAAGACGCAGACGTGCTACTGTGAGTATGCAGCTTTGGCTTCTAAACATTTGATCGCTTGACCGTATGTGCGCAACTTTTTTTTGCGTATGTACGTAACTTTTTTAAAATATATAAACTTTATGAACCTTGGGTTAGGTGAACGGTCTTTTGGGCTGAGTGATTGTGTGTGTTGATCAGGTGTTTGAATTGTATTGGCGTGTTCTATGGAGCTAGGAGCTAGCATAGGAGCTAGGAGCTAGCATAACAAACACGCAAGTGTTTTTATGCAGGATTAATTTGTGGCATATTAAATATAAGCCTGGTTGTGTTGTGGCTAATAGAGTATATATATGTCTTGTGTTTATTTACTGTTGTAGTCATTCCCAGCTGAATATCAGGTACCGTGAGTATGCAGCCTTGGCTGCTAAACATTTGATAGCTTGACCGTATGTGCGCGTCACGTACGTAACTTTTTAAAAATATATAAGCTTTATGAACCTTGGGTTAGGTGAACGGTCTTTTGGGCTGAGTGATTGTGTGTGTTGATCAGGTGTTTGAATTGTATTGGCGTGTTCTATGGAGCTAGGAGCTAGCAGAGGAGCTAGGAGCTAGCATAACAAACACGCAGGTGTTTTTATGCAGGATTAATTTGTGGCATATTAAATATAAGCCTGGTTGTGTTGTGGCTAATAGAGTATATATATGTCTTGTGTTTATTTACTGTTGTAGTCATTCCCAGCTGAATATCAGGTCACCCCCGGCTCTCACAGCATCTTCCCTATCTGAATAGCTTCAACTCCCCACTAGTCCTTCACTTGCACTTTACTCATCCACAAATCTTTCATCCTCGCTCAAATTAATGGGGAAATTGTCGCTTTCTCGGTCCGAATCTCTCTCACTTCATGCGGCCATCATTGTAAACAATAGGGAACTTTGCGTATATGTTCAACTGACTACGTCACGCTACTTCCGGTAGGGGCAAGCCTTTTTTTTTTATCAGATACCAAAAGTTGCAATCTTTATCGTCGTTGTTCTATACTAAATCCTTTCAGCAAAAATATGGCAATATCGCGAAATGATCAAGTATGACACATAGAATAGATCTGCTATCCCCGTTTAAATAAAAAAAAAATTCATTTCAGTAGGCCTTTAAAGTGTTTACAAAGTACAAAGAAGAAGAACCATGATAAACATTCTGAATTGATCTCATCCATCCATTCATTTTCAAGATAATCTTACTCATCTCCCCATATGAAATATAACTTACTTCACCAATTATTTCTTTCTTTATTTTTATTATTACTACTTATGGAGTATATTGTGAATAAATTGAGAACAGGAAGTGAACAAAAGTTTTAGCAACTGCTATGTAAAGGAAAAGGGGTAAGCTCTGCTTCTTCCTACTCCTTTTCGAACATGTTGAATAGAGGAACTGGAAATTGTGATGCATCATGTTGTATGCATGCATGCATGTTCCAAATAAACACAAACTCAACAAGTGATCCACTATCTTAACAGTTAGTCGACTAATCCGATTATAAAGCCTCCAAATATTCAGTGGCTTCTATTTAGCCATTCACTTTTAAATTCAGCTTGATATTTTAGGCATTTGTTAACAACAAAGATGACTAATACAATACTATATATAATAAATATTTACCATAAATTCAAATTCAATTTATAACCCTGCGGCGTATAAAACGGTGCGGCATATATGTGGATTTTTCTTCGCTGATGGCCAAAATGCAAATAGTTTAAAAAAAACAAAAAAACAAGCAAAGACAATGAAATGGTGCATTATTGTTTGCGCTATGGTGCCATCTTTTGGACAAGGTAGCTCACAGAAGGTGCTGTTGCGGCTTTCTGTTTAAACTGAGCTTTCAACCGGAAGTACAAGTGCCGTTCCGTCTTCTAATCGTCCATAGTGGTTCTACTCGTATGGATTCTTCAGTCATCCCTCCAGGTAACGTTTGTAAGTTTTACAATACAACTAAAACTATTTCTACTTACTAAACCCTCCCATGTTTGATGTCTGTCGAAGTGTTTTCATGCATATATGTATGTGCTATCATAATGTAATTAAGCGGGTGTCTTTAGTATTCACTAATATAACAGGTTTACGAGCGTCTGCGTTAACTTTGGCATTCATTTTGTATTGTTTCAGTTTCACAAATTACTCAGTAAATTCACCATAATGTCGCCGTGGAGTTATTGAGCCCTCAACTAATTGAGTCTGTTTAGCTGATTGGAGAGCTAGCTTCCGCAGCTAGTGGATCCATGACGATGACTTATGTTTTGTTTGATCCCCCGTTTTACTGCCGTGTTACAGACACCATTTGAAAACATTTAAGGTATGTAAATGAACATTTACAAAATATTTCTGTGTAAATAACTAATTTCACAACGTATATATATCTGGTGCGACTAATATATGTAAAGTATTTTTTCTCTTCTAAAATTTGGTGGGTGCGGCTTATGTGGGTGCGCCCTGAAGTCCGGAAAATACGGCTGTTACAAAAATTTAAATGACTATTAAATGTTGTCCTTTCTAAAGCAACGACAGGCAAAGTGCTGACGAAAAAAACAATGTTAAATGTTTTACGTAAAAAAAAGGACAGTTAAAATAGCAAAATTTGGAACAAAGAACCACACTTTAAGGCAGACCTGGGCAAATCATGGCCCGCGTGCAACATACAGCCCGTTATGATTTTCAATTCGGCACGCCAGACGTTCTACATAATTATTTTAGACTATCCATCCATCTTATTCCACTTATCCGAGGTCGGGTCGCGGGGGCAGCAGCCTAAGCAGGGAAGCCCAGACTTTTTTTTAGACCTTTAACATCAAAACTGCCATTATGACGTGCAGTGCTTTTTTTGAATTACCCTAAGTCTTGGAACTATAGAAAATATTTCAATGGTCGAAATCTGCGCTTTTGGGTGGTATACGAGCTATTACGGTAATTTACGTCACAGCAGCCCGGACAAGGAACAAAGCAGAGTGGGCGGGGCTTGTTTTCAGAGCAGCCAGCCCAAAACGTGTGTGTCAGAAACAGATGCGGAATTTTTACATGATAACATATCATATTGCAGGTGTTCATTACACTTTGCATTCATATTTTGCTATTTGTTACATGTTTGTTGAGTTTTGCTTGATTGTAAAAGATGACTATCGAGGAGCTGGTCTGAGAAGTAAAAGAAGAGCAATGTTCATATGTTGTTAATATTCAGTGTTTTACTTTTCGTAGTTAATATAAATCCCACTTTCTTTATTTTAATGTACATTCTGGGTGTCCCATTCAGTAAAAAACGGTAAAATCCCATTCCGTTTTTTTGAGGTGTCTGTCATAACGTTTTTAGAACTCTATCGGACATTGTGACTTTTGGTATTAGTGTTCCTGAGAAAAAGGGACCCAAACACACATACTGTACAGCAGGTTTTTACAGCTACTGTAAATGTGTATATATCATTTATACACATACACTTTGGCCCCCCAGACACATTTTTTTCTCTCAATGTGCGTCAAAATATTTTCCCATCTCTGCTTTAAGGTTATGTAGACCACAAGGCAGTGTTTTAAATGTAGATTTAAAAAAAAAATCACAATATGATCTAACAAGCTGACAGGCATCTTCTGCTTGATATCATCAAGATCTATGCATATTTCAAACACAAAAAAACATATCAGATCATCAAACTCGCAAACCTCTCCAAAAGACTTGTAGAGAATGTTTACATGAGACTGATCACACATAAAAACAAAAAGATGATGAATCCCTGAAGCATCTTTTGATCAAAGGACATCTAGGAAGGTCTCTCCCAAACAAATCTCACATGACCATATTAGAGCATCAGACAAGCGTGTCTGAGAACAACGTCAAGTAAACACAAACATATCCATTTCAAACTCAGGTTCTACTGGTATCTTGTTCAGGGTCTTGGGTGAGCTGGAGTTTATACCAAGTAGACTTTGGGTAAGAAGCGAGGTACATCCTGCACTGGTTTCCCATCACCCAGGACACCTATGAGTCCCTCCAAGATTTTGTTGCAATTTGACCAATTATGCACATTTTTGTTTGACATATTGGTCAGATGATTTTCTTAGTCTTTTTGTTTATATTTGTTAATTTTTTCTTCAGCAAAATCTCCCTATTATAATTACAGAGGGAAAATCACAACAATTTTTTTAAACTTTAATTTTGTCACGCATTATTTTCCCCCAGCACACACCGAAAATAAACCTGCCAATTTTTGTTCAGGAATCGCAAAAAAGGCGTTCGAGACCCTGGGACTAGTAAATTGTTGTTGTTGTTCACAATAGTTTGATTCAAAGGCCTACTGAAAGCCACTACTACCGACCACGCAGTCTGATAGTTTATATATCAATGATGAAATCTTAACATTGCAACACATGCCAATACGGCCGGGTTAACTTATAAAGTACAATTTTAAATTTCCCGGGAAACTTCCGGCTGAAAACGTCTAGGTGTGATGACGTTTGCGCGTGACGTCAATGGTTGAAGCGGAAGTATTGGTACACCATTGTATGCCAATACAAAAAGCTCTGTTTTCATGGCAAAATTCCACAGTATTCTGGACATCTGTGTTGGTGAATCTTTTGCAATTTGTTCAATTAACAATGAAGACTGCAAAGAAGAAAGCTGTAGGTGGGATCGGTGTATTAGCGGCCGGCTGCAGCAACACAACCAGGAGGACTTTGAGTTGGATAGCAGACGCGCTATCCGACGCTAGCCGCCGACCGCATCGACGATCGGGTGAAGTCCTTCGTCGCGCCGTCGATCGCTGGAACGCAGGTGAGCACGGGTGTTGATGAGCAGATGAGGGCTGGTGTAGGTGGAGAGCTAATGTTTTTAGCATAGCTCTGTCGAGGTCCCGTAGCTAAGTTAGCTTCAATGGCGTCGTTAGCAACAGCATTGCTAGGCTTTGCCAGGCGGCACAGCATTAACCGTGTGGTTTCAGGTCCAGTGTTTGGTTCGGTGTCTCCTGATAGTAGAAGTAATAATAGTATTGTTGATCTTCTGTCTATCCTTCCAGTCAGGGGCTTATTTATTTTGTTTCTATCTGCATTCAAGCACGATGCTATCACGTTAGCTCCGTAGCTAAAGTGCTTCGCCGATGTATTGTCGTGGAGATAAAAGTCACTGTGAATGTCCATTTCACGTTCTCGACTCTTATTTTCAAGAGTATATATATATAGTATCCGAGGTGGTTTAAAATACAAATCCGTGATCCACAATAGAAAAAGGAGAAAGTGTGGAATCCAATGAGCCCTTGTACCTAAGTTACGGTCAGAGCGAAAAAAGATACGTCCTGCACTGCACTCTAGTCCTTCACTCTCACGTTCCTCATCCACGAATCTTTCATCCTCGCTCAAATTAATGGGGTAATCGTCGCTTTCTCGGTCCGAATCGCTCTCGCTGCTGGTGTAAACAATGGGGAAATGTGAGGAGCCTTTCAACCTGCGACGTCACGCTACTTCCGGTACAGGCAAGGCTTTTTTTTATCAGCGACCAAAAGTTGCGAACTTTATCGTCGATGTTCTCTACTAAATCCTTTCAGCAAAAATATGGCAATATCGCGAAATGATCAAGTATGACACATAGAATGGATCTGCTATCCCCGTTTAAATAAGAACATTTCATTTCAGTAGGCCTTTAAGATGCAAATAAAACTTATTTTGTGAGATTTGTGGAAGTTCTGTGCTTTTTGGAGTAAGGGTTAAAAACCCCCAACAAAAACACTGACTAACTCCTAAAATCACAATGTAATTGCAACTTTTTGAAAATGCTGATACAAAATCAGGCACTTTAGGCCGCAACAATCACTAAAAATCATTGCAAAATCCTGGAGGGACTAACTTACAGATAGGGATGATACTCGAAACCGGTTTTCCCGGTTGTTCGATAAGAAAAGAACCGAGTCCTCGGACTCGAATCCCTTTTTGAGAACCGGTACCCGTTATCGAGACCACTATAGTAAAGAAAAAGAGTTGGTTCTTTATTCGAATCCCTGGGAACGAATCCCGTCCCGACCAGAAATGCTCCGTGTGACATCACAAGAAATGACGTCACGTAGCTCAGTCATTAGGCGCAGATAGCGAAAGCAGGAAAAAAAATGGACGGGAAAAAGCGCTCCAAGGTGTAATAAAGTTCAAAACAAAAGGTATAATCCAATGAATAACTTTACTGAGAGATTTTAGCAGGGTAAAACACATGACGAACACTTTTACGACCACCCGGAAACATAGCAACCAGGCTAGCAACGCACCTCCTTTACGGCAGCTGTCGCAACGTTCTTAAAGAAACCGCAGCACATACATATATATACAACATATCTCCCTTTATTAACTTTGGTTTTTCTTTCCTTGTAAACAAAACGAAATCACACTGTATATCTGTTGTCTGTCTAATTATAAATAATGCAGACGAGGCGTGTTGGCTGAGTTCTTGACGTTTACTTTCACAGCGTGTTAACATGCAACAACACTTTTCGGGGCTACCGCGCATGCTCGTCACTCCCGTTGCATGCTGGGTAGTGTAGTTGTTATATTCCCTAGCTCATAACATCTTTCCCCCTATAAAGACATAATGTTAACTCAAAGTGTATTTCTTTTTTTAGCTTTAACTTTTCATTTTTTTAGCATTGTAACCACATTTGCAAACAACTTTTCTCGTCATAGAATTTTCTTTCAATAAAGAAATAAAGTGCAAAAATGTCAAAGCATCATAACAAACAGTTATGTCAAATAGCAGCAGAATTGCACTTGTTGGAGAGCTGTATTATTTCCAGTTTTGTGCCCAAGGGACTTATTTTAATTAACACTATATTATTATTTATACACCTATAGTGATCACAGAGACAGGTTGTTTTTGTGTTACTGTATATATTTGTTTCTCTGAAAAATCCCACTTAATATACTTTTGGTAACAACAGTCAATATTTATTTATTTTATTTTATTTTTTTAGGGAGGTAACATTCAATATTTATTTATTTTTTAGATTAAATTGTTTTCTTATATAATAAAAGTGAGCTTTTGTTAAACCAAATATTGTGTGTTTTTTTCCATATACAACCACCTATCTGGACTCGATAAGAGAATCGATAAGGAATCGGTTTGATAAGAGGATTCGATAATAGACTCGAACTCGATAATTTCTTATCAAACATCATCCCTACTTACAGATAAGGTTTTGCTAAATTATTTCAGTTAGTTTTCATGCAAATAAATAGCAGGGTTTTCTCCGACATGCAAGTGATCGTGGCGCAACTCCATTGCAAGATTACTGCCGTCACGCCTTCAAAATAAGTTTTGTTAACATGAATACAAATTTAAGTCATATATGGTAAGAATGATATACCGTATATTGTCACGGCGCACGCGCAATCCCGCATGTTATCTGCAGCAAGCGCAGCCGGCAACTCTGCTTATACGCCCCATCTCGCTCTTCCCGCATCGCGGCCACGCGCCTGCGGTCAATCAGCGCACCTGGGTCTGACGAGGGCAGACGTTATAAAGACCAGCGGTCCCGAAAATCCAGTGCCGGAACGTAGTTCACTCTTGTAGTAAGCATCCCGTCTCTGGCTTCCCTCCTCGTACCTGCTCTCTCTGTGCTTCCCCTCTGCCTGTGTCTTATGTATTAGATTCCCTCTGTACCCTGTGATCGAGCTGTGCGCCCCGACTTCCCACCGGACTTTGGACAGCTTCCCTCGATCCTCCACCCCCGCTAGGACACGGACCTTGTCGCCTCTCTCCAGCCCCCGACCTCTCGCTTGCCCACGGACTGCCTTCTTGCCTTGCCCCTCTGGACTGTCAAAGGATTCATCCAACACGCACATGCAACAACTTCTGGTAACATTAACATTGTTAATTTTTCACATCGTCTTGCATTATTCACGTAGAGTAGCGTACACACCCCAACATATAATCAGGTTCAATAAACCTATTGAACTGATCCCTGCCGTTGTGTCGTCTCCTTCCCCCGCTGTACGTAACATGTATGGTCGATTATTTAAAATTAAATTAAAAATGTACCTCCTTGCTTTATTTTGAAGGAAAAAAAACCTGCATTTAAATCGCCTGTCAGAAACGCCTCAGGAGCCAGACGCGCACCTAAACGGAGTTGGCACTCGGTAAAAGTAAGGAGAGAAAGTTGAAAAGAAAGGTATTTTAAGCTAATTTATGCATTTCAGCGTAAAATACCCTCAATCTTCAGACATTACTACCGACAATACAGTGTAACTTTACGCCGTGTGCATCTTCCAACCTCCATTGGGACATTGCTGTGTTGAGTGAACATGTTGTCCTTGTGCATGTGTGGCTTTTCTCCCGACACTCCAGTTTCCTCCCACATTGCAAAAATATGCGCATTATGTTCATTGCAGACTGCAAATTGTCCACAGATATGAATGTCAGTGTTAATGATTGTCTGTACGTGCCCTGTGATTGGCCATGCTAATTTGAGTTAGCTTGTCTATGAGCTAGTCCAGAGTTTGTCAACCTTTTTTGAGCCAAGGCACATTTTTTTTTCCATTGAAAAAATCCTGAGGCACACCACTAAAAGAAAACATTAAAAAAATTAAAATCAACAGCCTATATTGACAGTAAAAAGTTGTTCTCGCAATTCTTGGATATGAATTCAAACCATAACCAACCATGCATCAATATAGCTCTTGTCTCAAAGTAGGTGTACTGTCACGACCTGTCACATCACGCCGTGACTTATTTTGAGGTTTTTGGTGTTTTCCTGTGTGTAGTGTTTTAGGTCTTGTCTTGCGCTCCTATTAT
Source organism: Entelurus aequoreus (assembly GCF_033978785.1). Classification (NCBI taxonomy): domain Eukaryota; kingdom Metazoa; phylum Chordata; class Actinopteri; order Syngnathiformes; family Syngnathidae; genus Entelurus; species Entelurus aequoreus. The sequence goes on along the minus strand of NC_084753.1, from coordinate 13,180,999 downwards.
GCTGTTGATTGTTATGGCATGTACGGATGTACTTTGTGGACGCCATCTGCTGCTCTACACGCTGTAAGTCTTTGCTGTCGTCCAGCATTCTGTTTTTGTTTACTTTGCAACCAGTTCAGTTTTAGCTTCGTTTAGTATAGCCTTCCCTAAGCTTCAATGCCTTTTCTTAGCGGCACTCGCCTTTTGTTTATTTTTGGTTTAAGCATTAGATACCTTTTTACCTGCACACTGCCTCCCGCATATTGTGATCACGACAAATGTTCCCGACATCTACAAAGCAATTAGCTACCTGCTGCCACCTACTGATATGGAAGAGTATTACACGGTTACTCTGCCGATCTCTAGACAGCACAGACACTCAACGGCACATTTGCGGATTATAATTACTGGTTTGCAAAAAACATTTTTAACCCAATTGGGTGGAATTACATAATCTCCCACAGCACACCAAACAATATCTCACGGTACACTAATGTGCCATGGCACAGTGGTTAAAAAACACTGAGCTAGTCCATTGTACCTTAGCATTAAGCTAGTGGCATTAGTGCACGAACTTCATCCTGCATAATTGTATTGCTTTTTTCAGTTTATTCCAAATTATATTATTAATCTAACGTGATTCCTACATGTATGTGCACTTCATGTGTATATATAATGTACTCTCTATAGTGTGGTTAGTTTTACAGTGACCTCATTGTGAAGAACAACAACAAAACACCTAGTTATTTTTTTCCAAATCCAACTCAAAGGACTGTTTACATATTTGGCAAACTAAATTGCAACATTAAAGTGTAGCCTGTGCAACCTTTATATAATAAGCAGAAATTGAAATTGCATTGAACAAAGAGAGAACAGTCTAAAAAGTCAAATTTCTTGTGTTAAAGTTGATTGTGATTCTGATGATGAGAAAATAATAATATTATTAATGGTATTATTAACACCTAATAACACTAATATTTGTTTTTAAATATACATAAAACATTTTTTTAGCCTTTTTAATGAAAATATATGCATCATTGCAAATCAAAATGATCATGTCATAGAGATCAGTGGTCCCCAACCACCGGGCCGCGGCACAGTACCGGTCCGTGGATCGATTGGTACCGGGCCGCACAAGAAATAAACAAATAAAATAAAATAAATAAAATAAAACAAATTTTTTTTTAATTAAATCCACATAAAAAACACAAGATACACTTACAATTAGTGCACCAACCCAAAAAACCTCCCTCCCCCATTTACACTCATTCACACAAAAGGGTTGTTTCTTTCTGTTATTAATATTTCTGGTTCCTACATTATATATCAATATATATCAATACAGTCTGCAGGGATACAGTCCGTAAGCACAGATGATTGTATTTTTTTTTGACAAAAATAAAAATTTAAAATAAAAATAAAAAATACAGTGACACCCCGAGGTCCGTGGGACACATTTTCAAGCGGTTACAAAAAGGTTGGGGACCACTGATATAGATGATATATTGACCACACCCCTAGCCACGCCCCCACCGCCACATATATTGTGGCAATGTAATGTAGGGTAACTTATACAAAATATACCACGTATAAGTAGAGCTGGGCGGTATGGCTGATCATTGTTTAACGATATCCTGTTTTTCCGGACTATAGAGCGCGCTGGTACATAGGCAACACCCACAACATTTTTAGAAGGAAAACATATTTTCCATATATTAGCCGCACCGGAGTATAAGTCGCACATATATACGTTGTTAAATGAGTTATTTACACAAAGATTTGGTAAATGTTTATTTACATACCTTAATTGTTTCCAAATGGTGCCTGTAACACGGTAGTAAAACGGCTGATCAAACAAAACAGAAGTCACCGTCAGGGACCCACTAGCTGTGGAATCTAGCTCTCCAACCAGCTAAACGGACTCAATAACTCCACGGTGACGTCTTGGTGAATTTACCAAACTGAAAACAATGCAAAAATAATGCCATCGTAAGTTAATAATACTAACAAAGACACTCATAAACGTGTTAGCATATTAACTAATGCTAAAAACGCTAGCTTCATTACATTATGATAGCGCGTACAAATATGCATGAAAACACTCCTACATACATCACACATGGGACGGTTTAGTAGGAAATAATTGTTTTAGTTATATTGTAAAACTTACAAACATTGCTTGGAGTGATGAAGGAAGAATCTATACACATAGAGACGCTATAGTTAGCTAGAAGACAGAACAGCACTTGTACTTTCGGTTGAAAGCTCTAGTTTAAACAGAACGGCAATGCAGCACTGCAGTACCTGGAGTGACTGAACTTGTCCAAAAGATGGCACCATAGCACAAACTTTAACACACCTATTCAGTGTATTTGCTTGCTTTTTTTGTTCACTTTTTGCATTATGACTGTCAGTTAACAAAAATCCCTAAATTAGCCGCACTGTTTTATAAGCCGCAGAGTTCAAAGCACAGGAAAAAAGTAGTGGCTTAGAATTCGAAATTTACAGTAAGTGTTTTATATTGGTCTGTATCGTTAATTATATTTTTTATGACCTATCGAAAATAAGGACCAGGATAAAATATATATTAAATGTTAACAATTTTATTTCAAATGAAACCTTCTTCTGATTATATTCCCCTCAGCTATCAAGGCAGAAAGGAAAGGAAATGTCAACACAAGCATGGAAAACACTCCAACAAAATGTGTTCTACACAATGAACACTTAACAGTAAGCTCTTAAAATTAAAATGCAAAAATAAGGAATATGTAAGAAATGCCTAAACAAGTGTAACAAACTACTGCAAAGAGTGAAAATATAAATATAGAGAAACCTAAGAACTATTTTCTGCAGGTTTAGTGCCAGGAAGTTACAACTGTGCTCTAAAGGGTGAGCGCAGCTAAAGTGGTCCAAATTGGTCTAACTAACGACCGTTTTAAGAAATCCAACAAACCGCCATACTGTCTAAGTGACTTTTCTTGTTTCATCCACAATTTTTTTATTTTTACTTTCTCTTCTCATGCCACGCAAACAATCAACCGTGAGACCATAAAGATGGCGCAACCAAACTTGATACTGTTACCTGATTAGCTGTTAGCGTGGCACTCCCACTGATCAGTGATCACTTCCTGCATTGCTTGGCTACCTTTTTTCACGCAACCAACTTACTATTTCTTCCGACATACACTATATTGCCAAAAGTATTTGGCCACCCATCCAAATGATCAGAATCAGGTGTCCTAATCACTTGGCCCGGCCACAGGTGTATAAAATCAAGCACTTAGGCATGGAGACTGTTTCTACAAACATTTGTGAAAGAATGGGCCGCTCTCAGGAGCTCAGTGATTTCCAGCGTGGAACTGTCATAGGATGCCACCTGTGCAACAAATCCAGTCGTGAAATTTTCAGTGAAATGAACTTTGAATGCTCCAGGATACCAAAACATTTTGGACAATTCCATGCTCCCAACCTTGTGGGAACAGTTTGGAGCGGGCCCCTTCCTCTTCCAACATGACTGTGCACCAGTGCACAAAGCAAAGTCCATAAAGACATGGATGACAGAGTCTGGTGTGGATGACCTTGACTGGCCTGCACAGAGTCCTGACCTGAACCCGGTAGAACACCTCTGGGATAAATTAGAACTGAGACTGAGAGCCAGGCCTTCTCCACCAACATCAGTGTGTGACCTCACCAATGCGCTTTTGGAAGAATGGTGGAAAATTCCTATTAACACACTCCGCCACCTTGTGGACAGCCTTCCCAGAAGAGTTGAAGCTGTAATAGCTGCAAAAGGTGGACCGACATCATATTGAACCCTATGGGTTAGGAATGGGATGGCACTTCCAGTTCATATGTGAGTCAAGGCAGGTGGCCAAATACTTTTGGCAATATAGTGTATATGGGGAAAAAATCTAACACTTTTTTTTTGGCTGCCAAATACACGCGATATACATTGATATGGTTTTATCGCGCAGCCCTACGTTTAAGCACAACAATGAATGTTTTCCACATGAGCATCAAACAAACCAGCTGACCTCCTCTGACACACACAACGAGAGCTCTCCACTCCTGGCCCTTTTTAAATACTGATACCAGGCATGGCAGAGCACGCTGCTCTTTCCCCCTCCCGCTCCCCCTCCATCCCTCCAGGTCTAATTAACACCTCGGCTCAGGACACGGGATGCAGCAGCAGCGGACCACCAGAGGAACTCATCAGTTGAAAGCAAGAGCCGTATCTTTTATCTGAATCTCCATCGCCATCACTCAGCAGTTTTTCTACAAGCGCAGGTTATCGCGAGGGAAACGACCCAAGCGAAGGAAAGGAGGCTCAATCTCGCTCTACTCGCAATAAAAACAACAACAATGCAGTGGAAAAACAACCATAAAGCATCTTTGTCTCAGATCAAAGGGTTGTTAAAGTACACTCACGGGACGCTTCATTGGGTACACCTGTGCAACCTACAGGAAGTGGTTTAAAAAGTCAAGACCTTACAACGCTTTGCATCTCTCTCTGCAGATTAGTGTTGTCCCGATACCGATATTTTGGTACCGGTACCAGTACCTAAATTCTTTCGATGCTTTTCAGTACTTTTCGGTACTTTTCTAAATAAAGGGGACCACAAAAAAAATTGCATTATTGGCTTTATTTTAACAAAAAATCTTAGGGTACATTAAACATATGTTTCTTATTGTGATTTAGTCCTTAAAAAAAATAGTGAACATACTAGACAACTTGTCTTTTAGTAGTAAGTAAACAAACAAGGGCTCCTAATTAGTCTGCTGACATATGCAGTAACATATTGTGTCATTTATCATTCTATTATTTTGTCAACATTATTAAGGACAAGTGGTAGAAAATGAATGATTAATCTACTTGTTCATTTACTGTTAATATCTGTTAATAATCACTTATTCTTCTTTTGTTTGATACTTTACATTAGTTTTGGATGATACCACAAATTTGGGTATCAATCCGATACTAAGTAGTTACAGGATCCTACATTGGTCATATTCAAAGTCCTTATGTGTCCAGGGACATATTTCCTGACTTTATAAACATAATATACATTTAAAAAAAACAAAAGATGTTGTGATGCCAAAAAATATCGACGTCATCATAGTAGTATCAACTAGATACGTGCCTGTACTTGGTATCATTACAGTGGATGTGAGGTGTAGATCCACCAATGGCGTTTGTTTACATTTTGACGCCGGTGAGCTACGGTGTGTAGTGAAGCATGTTTAGCTATTCCTCGTTCTGCAGGGATGATACTTGTAATAAACTTACTTTATTTGTCGCCATGGATACCAGGATAAGTGATTTAGAAGTAGCTAAAACACTGCCGACGGCGGATGGACGTTAGCCGCTAGCTAGCTAGTCATGTCTTAAAGCACCTCTTCTGGTGGGCGTTTCAGTGTTATAACTTCACATTTATCTTTAGTTTTAAAGGCATAATGTGTCCATCTTCCCTTTTCTGTCCACACACTGTGTCTGCTTGTAAGTACTCTGTGATTGTGCACTGCCGAACATGCTCCTCTGTTCTTAAACCAGCAATGACTCAACGTGACGACGACGTGGGCGCAAGGGGTTGGGGGACCGGTACTTTTCAGAGGCAGTATAGTACCGAAAATGATTGATTAGTATCGTGGTACTATACTAATACCGGTATACAGCATACAGCTCTACTGCAGATTCAATCATTGTTTTCTATTCAAGTGTCGCAGTGATATCAAAGGTATTTACAAAATGTAGAGTTATAGCAGAAATGGAAGCGTGTCCAGAATGGCACATAATTATTGAACCTTGTGGTAGTTAACGTCTCAACAACAACATAGAGGGACTTCTACTCAGAACGCTCACACATGAATTGCTTTGAAAACGTTTACAATGAAGTACGGCAGAAAATAAATAAATCATGTGAACTGAGTCAAAAGGTTCACTGATTACAAAGGGGTACCGTTTACATTTGAACCCATACGGTACCTGGGAATCGATACTGGTACACAACGGCACCAATATTCAGTACTTTTGTGTTAATTTTTTTTTGATAGTAAAATGTCATTTTTTGCAACATTTAAAGCAGCACTAAGTAACTTTTCAACCTTCATAAAACATTTTCATATCTTTTGGGATGATACATGGACTTACAAATGAATGACACCCCTGAGAGGGTCTGTATCGCCTTCACTGGCACTTAGCGACTTTGAGGAGGGAGGCTGCCACACAAAAATCTACAAATGTGCGCGGACTTGCTTTACGGCAATGATTCTTTACCATAAGGCTGGGGCCGTCAAAAAATATGTTCCTCAGCTGTGGTCTGTATGGACAGTTGTAATATACTTTTCCACCACTTGTGGCAGTAATGACAATATCAAACAGAAGAACTTTGGAGCTAAAGTCGCATAGAAGTTTCTTAAGCGCAAAAATTAGAACTTGTGAAGCTGTATTTTCGTTTGATCTTTAATTTTATTGACAATTTAGTTAACATATTTATCATTATTATTGCTATTAATTTTGTTAATGTATTCTAACACTGCACAATTGTATGTACATTTATTTTTCATCAGTTTGAGTCCTTTCTTTTGCAGTATTTTTGTATTTTTTGTAATCAGTCTGACCTAAGCCTTGATAATATTTTTTGCGATTAACACATGCTTTAATATCATTTGACATAGTTTATTTTAAAATGTAGGTAGATTTGATATGATTATTGAATATGATAAAATCAAGAGTAAGATTACTAATTAAATGTTAATAAATGAGGGGGCTGGGCCCCTCTGTAGTGGAAAAGTTGGGCCGCGAGGTCAAAAAGGTTGCAAACCCTTGCTTTACGGCATAAGTCACTTCCCCTTTCCCCATTCGTTAAAAAGACGGAAGTCGATGCGAAGGCCTGCGTGCCGCTAGAAAACAAAAAGAAGAAGAAGAACGCCTACAGGAAATTACAGCTACAAAAGCTGCAAAACAACCAAAGAAACGAAAAGTTTTGTATGAGGAGACACAAAATAGGGAGCCTACCCGGATAAAAGGACAGTCAAGGATCAACATTGCCACCACTTTCACTCGCTGGCGTGAGTTCAAAGATGAGGAGGGATTTCCGATTGATGCTGTTCCTGCTAAACTAGTAAATGACTTTCTAGGCTCAAATCAAAATCCATTTTCTACCGCTTATCCCTTTTGGGGTCGCGGGGGGTGCTGGAGCCTATCTCAGCTACAATCGGGCGGAAGGCGGGGTACACCCTGGATAAGTCGCCACCTCATCACAGGGCCAACACAGATAGACAAACAATATTCACACTCACATTCACACACTAGGGCCAATTTAGTGTTGCCAATCAACCTATCCCCAGGTGCATGTCTTTGGAGGTGGGAGGAAGCCGGAGTACCCGGAGGGAGAACATGCAAACTCCACACAGAAAGATCCCGAGCGCAGGATCGAACCCAGGACCTTTGTATTGTGAGGCAGATGCACTAACCCCTCCCCCACCGTGCTGCCCTCAAATTAAAAATGATAATGTTCATGTTAGCTATCGAAAATTTGCTAAGTTCATTACATGACGATAGCACGTACAAATATGAAACCACTCCTACAGACATCACACATGGGACAGTTTAATAAGTAAAAATAGTTATAGTTATATTGTAAAACTTACAAACGTTGCTTGGAGTGATGAATGAAGAATCCTTTTGAGCAGTAACGCTATGGACGGTTTTACTTCCGGTTAAAGCAGGCCTGGGCAATTATTTTGACTCGGGGGCCACGTTTAGAGAAAAAAATGTGTCTGGGGGCCGGTATATCTATTTTTAGGAACACCAATACAAAACCTCACAATAATGTCTAATTGAATGCTAAAAACTTCATGACAGACCGCCTTAAAAAACATAATGGAATTTTAAATTTTTCTATGAAAGATAAAACACTGAATATTGACAAAATATGAATGTCACACCCCTTTTCGATCGACATATTTTACAATCAAGTGAAACGCAACAAAAATGCAACAAACAGTGAAATATGAACGCGAAGGGTAAAAAAAAACCCACCGACAATCTGATATATCTGATATATCACTAAGCTTTAGAACTTTGTTGTGAAAATCTCCTTCCGCGTCTGTGGAAACGCTTCCCACCCACACTGCTTGGTGCCTCGTCTGAGCTGCTGTGACGTCGATTACCATAGTAACTAATTAGATGACCATAGTAACTAATTCTACATGTAAAGCGACTTTGGGTACTTAGAATAGCGCTATATAAATCCCGGGTATTATTATTATTATTAATTGGATTACCATGAAAACTAATTAGATTACCATAGTAACTAATTACATTACCATAGTAACTGGTATATCATCCAAAAGCGCAGATTCCAACCATTGACATACTTTGTATAGTTCAAGACTTATGGTCATTAGAAAACATCACTACACATCATAATGGCAGCTACACTTTCCATCTTAAACATCGAAAAAAAAATTATTTGGGAATGTCTGGCGGGCCAGATTGAAAAGCTTAACGGGCCGCATGTGGCCCCCGGGCCTTAATTTGCCCAGGTCTGGGTTAAAGGGATTAAAACAGGTGGTACATTTTCAACCCGCACCAACTGCAGTGAGCGAAAAGATGGTGACATAGCACAAACAATAACACACCTTTTTAGCGTTTCTGCATGTGTTTAATAAAAACTATTGAACACAAAACACTACGGCTGTCAGCAAAAAAAACCTCCATAAATTAGCCGCGCCGTTTTATAAGCCACGGGGTCCAAAACGTAGGAAAAAAGTAGTGGCTTGTAGTCAAGACTTGACGATACGCTATAATGGCACTAAAAGCAGGAGCTTATCATTTTGCCCACGATGAGGAACAGCTAAGAGGTTTGTGGTGTTTGTTGGCAATGCTCGCTTCACATGTTTATCACCTCCGCTGAATGACAGTCTGTTCCAGCGTTTTGGGCCAGGGGGGAGTGGCAAGCAACCAACTCTCTTCCTCCTACACGTCCAATCTCCTAGGTGCTTTCCAGGCAGCCAGGACGGAACACGCTCCTTTTTTCCGCAACACTGCCTGCCTCTTGTTCTAGCGCCCATTACGGATAAAGCCCCTTTACAGTACGGGAGGATTACGTTTGTGGACGATGAGCTCATAGCGGGAATGATGGGTGTGTGCTGAAAGTGGGAGGAGTCAATGTCTCAATCTTCCCCCCAACAACAACACTGCGCTCCACTCTGGCTGATTCAGCACTGAAAATAATTCCTTTGCAGTGAAGACTTAATTCTCATTCTGTTTGTTGTGTGTGTGCTCCATTCCTTCAGCATTGTCCATTCTGCATGCATTACTGCTGTCCACTGTGACAGCTGTGTGTGTGTGTGTGTGTGTGTGTACTCGGGGAAAAAAGGGTCAATGTGTGTTTCATACACTGCAACAGTAGTAACGACACTGAGGCTGCACAAGAAAAGAAAAAAAGTCGCACTACCATACAATATCTTTGCAAAATTTGAAACTGATTTCTTAAAAAACAGTAATACTGTTAATTTTATTGCAAAATTCTGGCAACCAAATTGAATATATATATATATATATATGTATATATATATATATATATATATATATATATATATATATATATATATATATATATATATATATATATATATATATATATATATATATATATATATATATAATCTCCTGAGGATTGAGGTAAACCCCTCATGAAACAGGCCTATTTTTTTCCCACACATACATATTACGCTCTACCACGGTATCGAACACTATTTTTTGGATAATCTAATTAAGACATATATATATATATATATATATATATATATATATATATATTTATTTTACAGTAATTTTTTTTTTTTACAGTGCATTACTGTAAATTGAAAATTGTGCCACTGCAAATTTTACAGTAAAATTCTGGCGACTGAGCGGGCAGTTTTTTTTTTTTACAGTAAAATCTATTTTCGTATTTACAGTGAATTAATGTGAATGGAAAAACAGTGCCAATTGTATTATTACGGTAACATTCTGGCGACTGACTTGCCAGATTTTTACCGTAAAATCCCTCGTTTTTACAGTGCATTACTGTAATTGTAAATAGAGTGCCACTTTTATTTTTAAATTAAAATTCTGGCGACCCAGCTGTCAGGTTTTTACCGTACAATCTGCGGTCTTTATTTCACAGTGCATGACTGGAAATTGAAAAATTGTACCAATTAATTTTACAGTAAAATTCTGGCGGTCGATCTGCCAGTTTTTACCGTTAATACACTGCATTGCATGCAGTAAATGAAAAATCATTGCCACTTTTGTTTTTACGGTAAAATAATGGCGACAAAGATGCCAATTTTTTACCGTAAAATCTATTAATTTTTTTACTGTGAATTACTTTTAATTGAAAATTTGTATCACCTAATTTTACGGTAAAATTTGGGCGATCAATCTGACAGTTTTTTACCGTATTGTACCTATTGTTTTTACAGTGCATTAATGTAAATGGAAATGCAGTGCGACTTTAATTTTTACGTCAAAATTCTGGCTACTGACCTGCCAGTTTGTTTTTTTATAGTAACATCTACGGTCGTTTTTACAGTGTATTATTGTAAATGTAAAAACAGTACCACTTTTGTTTTTACGGTAAAATTCTGGCGACCGAGATGGGGCCCGCCAGGTTTTTACTGACAAGCTACGGTTATTAGATTGACAGTACATTACTGTAAATTCAAAAACAAGCCCACTGTTAATTTTACAGTAAAATTCTAGCGATTGAGCTACCAATAATTTTTACTGTAAAATCAACAAAACAAACAACATTTTTAAAGTGCATTATTGTAAATGAAAAAACAGTGCCATTTTTATTTTTATGATAACATTTTGGCGACTGAACTGCGAATTTTTCACTGTAAAATCAATGGCCATTTTTTTTTACAGTGCATCACTGTAAATTGACAAATTTTACGGTACAATTCCGGCAACAGACCTGCCAGATTTTGGCCGTATAATCTACATTTGTTGTTTTTACAGTGAATGACTGCATACAGAAAAACAGTGTCATTTTTATTTTTATGGTAAAATTTTGGCGACCAAGCTGCCAGTTTTATTTTACAGTAAAAACCACTGTCCTTTTTAGTCCATTATTGTAACTTAAAAAAACAGTACTACTTTTATTTTTGCTGTAAAATTCTGGCGAAAGAACAGCCATTTCTTTACTAAAAAAATCTACCGTCATCGTTTTTACAGTCCATTACTGTAAATGAAAAAAAAACAAAAAACAGTGCTATTCTTATTTTTGCTGTAAAATTCTGGCAACTGAACAGCCAGTTTTTTTTACTATACAATTGTTTTTACAGTGCATTACTGTAAATGGAAAAACAGTACCACTTTTGATTTTACGGTAAAATTCTGGCGACTGAGATGCGAGCTGCCAGGTTTTTACTGACAAGCTACGGTCATTACTTTGACAGGGCATTACTGTAAATTGAAAAACAAGCCCACTGTTAATTTTACAGTAAAATTCTAGCGATCGAGCTACCCGTTGTTTTTACCGTAAAATCGACAGGTGAAAAAAAAATTGCCACTTGTATTTTTATGATAACATTTTGGCGACTGAACTGCGAATTTTTCACTGTAAAATTAATGGCCTTTTTTTTTTTTTACAGTGCATCACTGTAAATTGACAAATTTTACGGTACAATTCTGGCAACAGACCTGCCAGATTTTGGCCGTATAATCTACATTTGTTGTTTTTACAGTGCATGACTGCATACAGAAAAACAGTGTCATTTTTATTTTTATGGTAAAATTTTGGCGACCAAGCTGCCAGTTTTATTTTACAGTAAAATTTACTGTCCTTTTTATAGTCCATTGTTGTAACTTAAAAAAACAGTGCTACTTTTATTTTTGCTGTAAAATTCTGGCGAAAGAACAGCCATTTCTTTACTAAAAAATCTACCGTCGTCATTTTTATAGTCCGATACTGTAAATGAAAAAAAAAATGAAAAAACAGTGCTACTTTTATTTTTGCTGTAAAATTCTGGCAACTGAACAGACAGTTTTGTTTTTTTTACTATAAAATTGTTTTTACAGTGCATTACTGTAAATGGAAAAACAGTACAACTTTTGTTTTTACGGCAAAATTCTGGCGACCGAGATGGAAGCTACCAGGTTTTTACCGACAAGCTACGGTCATTAGTTTGACGGTGCATTACTGTAAATTGAAAAACAAGCCCAATGTTCATTTTACAGTAAAATTCTAGCGATTGAGCTACCAGTTGTTTTTACAGTGCATTATTGTAAATGAAAAAACATTGCCACTTTTATTTTTATGATAACATTTTGGCAACTGAACTGCGAATTTTTCACTGTAAAATCAATGGCCTTTTTTTTTTTTACAGTGCATTACTGTAAATTGACAAATTTTACGGTACAATTCTGGCAATAGAGATGCCAGATTTTGGCTGTATAATCTACACGTGTTGTTTTTAAAGTGCATGACTGCAACAGAAAAACAGTGTCATTTTTATTTTTATGGTAAAATTTTGGTCACCAAGCTGCCAGTTCTATTTTACAGTAAAATCGACTGTTGTTTTGACAGTCCTTTATTGTAAATTAAAAAAAACAGTACTACTTTTATTTTTGCTGTAAAATTCTGGCAACTGAACAGCCAGGTTTTTTTTTACCATAAGATCTACCATAGTCGTTTTTACAGTGCATTACTGTAAATTTAAAAACAGAGCTCCTAGTGTATTTTATGGTAAGTTTTTTGGAATAGAGCTGCCAGTTTAACGGTAAAATGGACTGTTTTTTTTTTTTTTTTTACAGTGCATTACTTGATGAATTGTGTTTAGTTTACCTGACCGCTTCTATGTTAGCTACCTCTCTTTTTTTATTATGTATATTTTATGATGGATATGCTCTCTATTTTAGGCTACCCTTTTTTTTTGTTGCAGCGGTTACATATACTGTGTAATTGGGATTTGTTATATATTGTATATATTATATAAAAATATAATATAATAATATAATATGTCAGTATATATTATATACTGTATATATAATATGTAAATATTACATATATGTTATATTTTATATTGCTACTATGGTACATTTTTAGGCTACTTTATACCTTTTGTTTTCACCCTCTTTTTGTGCATTATCCTTTCCATACTTTGTAACTGAGCTACTGTGTGGAACAATTTCCCTTCTGGATCAATAAAGTTTGTCTAAGCCTTTCTATTTATTCCTATTAAGAAAGTCGGCATCAGGAATCGTTCCGTATGATAATGGGTAGAAAAATGGTAGAAAGACCCTTAGAGGTGTTTTACTTTAAGTTGGGAACAACAACAATGAACAGTCTAGTAATAAAGATTAAAAAAACAAATATTAAAACCCAAGCACATGGAACATAATGTGTGTGTATGTTTCACATTTTTAGCACAATCCTGCAGCCTTGGACGAGGCACAACATTAAAACTGTTAGTTTGGGTTGTTTTTAGGGGCCTAAAAATCAACATATCAAGGTTGACACAGACAGCAATTATGGAATTTAGAGCAACATGCAAAAGGGCTGGCTGAGACTGGTTGTCAAAGCAGCATATTGTTGCCCAGATGCTTGGATGTCTTTGTGAGGCAAGCACCCGGTCGCAGCTCAAAGAGGACTCAAGCGTACAGACACACAGCATCGGGTCAAAGCGGGGAACACAATTGTGCTGGTGGGGACACACACACGCCTTGGGCTCACTCATTTAAATACAAGCCACGCTTCTTGAAAGCACCCGTGATCCCAATGCTAACATACACTTCGCCTTTTTGCTCCCCGGCCATGATGTCGCATTTGGCCGTCTTGAAGGTCTCCAGAAACAAAAATGCAAAGTGCTAAATAGCATGTGCAAACTATCAAATTAATGGGCGTGTTGGCGTACGGTGGAGCGCTGCAATGATCCAGTCGCAAAAAAATGCATGTTGCAAGATGTTTTTTTATATAGGTGACAAAATAATAATTAGAAATGTTCGATAATGGCTTTTTTCCCGATATCCGATATCCCGATATTGTTCAACTCTTAATTACCGATTCCGATACCAACCGATACCGATATATACAGTCGTGGAATTAACACATTATTATGCCTAATTTTGTTGTGATGCCCCGCTGGATGCATTAAACAATGTAACAAGGTTTTCCAAAATAAATCAACTCAAGTTATGGAAAAAAATGCCAACATGGCACTGCCATATTTATTATTGAAGTCACAAAGTGAATTGTTTTTTTTAACATGCCATAATATATTTTTGGCAAAATAACCATTCCACGTTTTGCCTTTTTACATATGTATATATCTTATATTCTAGTTCTTGATTTCGCAGAGTAATTCGGTGGGTTTTTTTGTGTGTGGAAAAAAACCTCAGTCGAATAAAATCAGTATAAAAATAGCTATTGAAAGCTGTGATCTTGATATATGTTGTTGCGTTTACTCAAATAGTATTCAACACCAAAAAAAAATAATCTTTTTATTATTATTTGTTCCGCCGCAAAAGTTTGGCCGAGTCCACAGTCCACAGTTTACATCAGATCGAAATCGTTCAAGTGTCAAAACTGAGATTGCCCAGAATTCCCGGGACATTTTTCCCGTTGAAAATTAATGGGCCATTTTTTAAACTTGAAGTTACAACAATTCTCAACCACTCCACTTTTAACACTTTCCACTCATCTTAGACAATCAATTTACCATTTTCCAAATAAAAAAAAATTCCAGGAATTCCCGGTTTTCACCTCTTGTCCCAAAGTTTTGACTGTCCACATTTTTCAGCAAATTCCAACCATTGAACCCTGAAAACATTCCTTTTAGTTGGGACAAGAAATTATCCAATATTTTTTGTAGAAATATCAAATTTTCCCAAAATTCCAGGAATTTCTAAATACCATTTCTCAATTCAAACTGTAACATCTACATTTTTCAACCGATTCTAAAAATTCCGACAACAACCCATTCATATCATCTAGGACAGGGGTCCCCAAACTACGGTCCACTGGCCACATTCGGCCCGCCAGGGTCCAAAATCCGGCTTGCGGGAAGTCCAAAGTTTATTATTATAATTTTTTTTTTTTTTTAAATCAATCCTTTCTAATCCATGTTCTACTGTTTGTTACTCTCAGGGTCTCCTAGCCACTCAGGCAAATCATATTGTCTAAAAATGCATTTTCCCATTGATAACGTGACATCGCGCTTGCGCCGCAGTGTCGGGCGAGCGCACAGAAAGTGCACGCTCTTTTAATCAATTAGTGCGCGAGGAATATATATATATATAGCAGAGGTTACTGTGGTTAATCCATTAGAAAGTGCTCAATACCGGGGTAGAGCGGAATATGCAGATTTTTTGGAAAAATCCCCTGAAGAGTAGGGAAACCTGCAAAACAGGCTTGTAGGGATTAAATAGCCTCTGTAGTTTTTCCTGCCCTAACGAATATATATATATATATATATATATATATATATATATATATATATATATATATATATATATATATATATATTGTGGGGCATCACAATACCTCTGAACGGGTGAGACTGGGCAGAGGGCCAGCCATCACAGTGAAAGCATGCACCAGGAGGTCAAACTACGCCACTCTTTAGGTGTGGTCATTGAAGGAAAGTACATCCCTAATTTTATCCTCAATCAGGCTGAGGTGTGGCCACCTGCCCCAAGGCAGCTGTGGCAGGTTGGCAATCACTGTGTTGGAGTTAAATAGCACCTCGGTGTTTGACTCATGGTGTGGCTGGCTCCCTGCTGGGAAAGGTCTGCTTCCATCGGGCGGTAAGTGTGTTGCTCCACTGAAATATAGTTTGTAAATTAGTCTGCTAAATGTGTAAGATGTTTGATTCATTGAATGCTGGGATTTATTTAACTTTGCACTGATCAGTTTCTTTGCTATATGTTCCAGGCAATTTAGGAGACATGAAAAAGACTTGGAAAAAGTGACAATTTGTTTGTTTCAATGGAAGCCCCAATCGGGAAGAACTTTAAGTTAACCTTTATTCAGAAAAACTGACTGAATAAAACAACGCTGCGGCGTTTGAACTTTAAACAAAACTGTCTCTGGGAGGTTGGTTTGTGACCGCACATCACAAATTGGTGGAGAATGCGGGTATAGAAGACCCTCCCCAACCACAGTATGGAGCAAGCAGTAATGGCGCTTTTGCAAAGCCAGGCGGAGTTGCAGAATGCGATGAAGGAACTGCTCAAGATGGTCGACAAAGACGAAGCAGTGGTTCGAGCCCCGGGGGGAGTCCTCACCAAACAAGGCCCCGAGGACGACGTTGAAGCCTATTTGGAGCTCTTTGAGCGCACTGCTACAAGGGAGCGATGGCCACCCGGTGAGTGGGCAGGAATAATTGCCCCGTTCCTCATTGGGGAGGCCCAGCACGCCTGCCGTGACCTGCCAGCAGAGGACGCACGAGACTACCCCAAGCTCAAGGCCGCCATATTAGCAAGCCATGGGTACAGCCTACCAGCTAGGGCTCAGCGATACCACGCCTGGGCCTACTGTGCCAGCCAGCCGCCCAGGGCCCAGCTCGCAGAGCTGCTACGTCTTACCAAGGGCTGGCTGATGAGTGGCGGGGAGACACCCTGGATCCAAAGATTGGTGATTGATCGGTGTATTCGAGCTTTGCCGCCCGATGCTAGAAAGTATGCTGCGCAGGTGAGCCCCACCTCCCTGGATTCTCTGGTAGCTCTGTTGGAGAACTACCAAGTTAGCAACGAGATGCTCCGAACCACCAGAGCTGAGCCAAGCCGCCCCACCCCTGCTGAAAGGATGGGTCGTGAGCGCCGGCGATCTCCGCCCCATACTCCTCCACGTAATTCCCCAAGGGATAGTAACCCACCGGAAAGGTGGGCCCGGCCCCCCAGAAGGTGCTATGTCTGCGGGCGAGAAGGCCACATCTCCTGGGCCTGTCCGGAGCGGGACCGAGACGTCTCAATGCCGTCTGCCGCCAGCTCGGGTGCCCACCGACCTTGCTTGCACACCGGGGACACCGGCCGACCCCATGCCTCCCTGCCGGTGCGGGTGGGAGGTACCGACGCCCATGCCCTGATTGATTCTGGCAGCGTCGTCACCTTGGTGAGGGCTGACTACGCTGGTCCTGTCGGCTCAGACACCGTCCCGGTCACCTGCGTCCATGGTGATATCCGCCATTATCCGGTCAGTCATATCCGGGTCCAGACCCCCCGTGGAGACGCCGTTGTGGCTGCTGGGGTGGTCCCCAACCTACCTGTCCCTCTGCTGATAGGCACGGATTGTGTCCTCTTCCAGCGGTATTGGAACCCAGGCCGCCGCCGCCCACATCTTCCCCGACAAACAAGACGCCGGGACCGGCGCCCCGCAGCCTCGACCCCGCGGACCGCATTCCCCACCTTCCGAGCACCTAGAGGAACCTCACCAGGAAGTGGAGCATCTGAGAGAGACGCCAGTGGGGGAGAGACCCCTCCAGCCAGTGAAGACCCCTTCTCTGAGTTCCCGCTCATGCCGGTCGAGGGGAATCCACCTCAAGGCGAGTACGCCACAGCCCAATGGGCTGACCCGAACCTGGAAATGGCCCGCCAAAGCATCGCCACCATAGACGGCCAACTGGTCGCTGGGGTGAGTGGGGTGTCTTATCCTCATTTTTTGGTAAAAGCGGGTCTGTTGTACCGAAGTGAAAAAACTAAGGGGGGGGAAGTTGTCGAACAACTATTAGTGCCGAAAAGTTTTGTCACCCGGGTGTTGTACCTCGCTCACTCCCACCAATTAGGGGCTCATCTGGGAGCCCAGAAGACTTACGACCGAGTGGTTGCACGTTTTTATTGGCCTGGGGTGAAACGAGCCGTCGAGGACTTTTGTCGCACATGTCCGGAATGTCAAAAAGCGGCACCGCGGCCCTTTCTCCGGAATCCCCTCATACCCCTTCCTATTATTGAGACGCCATTTTCACGGATAGCTATGGACATTGTGGGGCCGTTGCCAAAATCGTCTCGTGGACACCGCTATATACTTGTCATTGTCGATTATGCAACCCGATACCCCGAGGCCATTCCCTTGCGTGTTGCTACAGCCAAGAATGTTGCCCATGAACTACTCATGCTTTTTAGCCGGGTTGGAATAGCAGACGAGGTTTTGACGGACCAGGGTACCTGTTTTATGGCCCGTGTAATGACAGCGTTGTATAAATGGCTTAAGATAAAACAGATAAGAACCTCCTTCTATCACCCACAAACTAACGGACTAGTGGAACGCTTTAATTCAACCTTGAAGACAATGTTAAGGAAACTGGTTGAAATTGACGGGAAAGACTGGGACCAATTAATTCCTTATGTACTGTTTGCTATTCGTGAAGTGCCACAAGCCTCTACAGGTTTTCCCCTTTTGAGCTGCTCTACGGGCGGAATCCACGGGGTCTGCTGGACCTCGCCAAGCAAGCCTGGGAAAGTCAGCCCTCCCCCCACCGGAACGTTATAGACCACGTGGAACACCTACAGGAGAGAGCCAGAAGGGTATGGCCACTGGTCCGGAACCATATGGAAAAGGCTCAAGCTGCCCAGGCACGAACATACAACAAGGGCGCCCGTCTCCGTGAGTTTAAGGTGGGTGACCTTGTCTTAGTATTGGTCCCGACGGCAGAGTGCAAATTCTTGGCTAAATGGCACGGCCCGTACGAGATCACTGAGCGAGTGGGGGCCGTCAACTACCGTGTGCAGCAACCCGGCCGGAGGAAAGGTTTGCAGCTGTATCATGTAAATGTATTGAAAAGATGGCACACTGCTGCACCTTTGCCTAGCCCTGCCCTTCTAACGGACCTCTCTTCCCAGAAACCCGCCGTCAATGTAGGCGTAGACCTTGGCCCAACACAAGTCCAAGATGTCCAAGAGCTCTTGGGCCGCTACCGGGACATTTTTGCAGAGATGCCCGGGCGCACCCATGTCATAGAACATGACATAGAGACCCCGCCTGGGAAGGTGATCAGGCAACGACCATACAGGGTCCCAGAAGCGCGGAGGGAAGCGATAAAAGAAGAGGTAAAAAAGATGCTTGACCAAGGCGTCATTGAAGAGTCCTACAGCCCTTGGTCCAGTCCAATTGTCATCGTCCCTAAACCAGATGGCTCCTTGAGGTTTTGCAACGACTTCCGAAAACTAAACGAAATCTCCACCTTCGATGCATATCCCATGCCTAGAGCCGATGAGCTGATTGACCGCCTTGGACCTGCCCGCTTTGTCAGCACCATGGACTTGACAAAAGGTTATTGGCAGGTACCCCTGACCCAGAGAGCCAAACCCAAGACGGCCTTCTCAACTCCAGATGGCTTGTTCCAGTACACTGTCCTCCCCTTCGGCATCCACGGGGCCCCTGCGACCTTCCAGCGCATGATGGACCGAATCCTCCGTCCTCACCAAGCCTATGCCGCCGCCTACCTTGATGACATCGTGGTCCACAGCGCAACCTGGGCCCACCATCTGGAACACCTGGAGGCTGTCCTCAGGGCCCTTCGTCAGGCTGGTCTAACAGCGAACGCCAAGAAGTGCCGGGTAGGATGGACCGAAACCGACTACCTCGGGTATACGATAGGCCGGGGGTGTGTGCGACCCCAAGCCCAGAAGGTGGAGAAGATACGGAATTGGCCCCGCCCCATCACTAAAAGACAGGTGCAGTCCTTCTTAGGTCTGATCGGCTACTACCAGAAGTTTATCAAAGACTTTGCCACAATAGCGGCCCCCCTCAACGACCTCACGCGCCAACGGTCAACCCACCGAGTATCTTGGACCACTGAAACGGAAGGGGCCTTCGAGAAGCTAAAGCAGGCTCTGTGTGAGGAACCCATCCTTGTTGCACCTGACTTCACGAAGCCATTCGTCCTCCACACAGATGCCTCTGGCACTGGGATCGGGGCAGTCCTAGCCCAATTGGTGGGCGCCGATGAACACCCCGTAACCTTCATTAGCCGAAAACTGCTAAAGCACGAAAAAAACTACTCTACCGTGGAGAAGGAGTGTCTTGCTGTGAAGTGGGCCATCCACCATCTCAGGTATTACCTATGGGGAAGACGCTTCACTCTGGTGACCGACCACGCCCCCCTCAAATGGATGGCCACCAATAAGGACAGCAACGCTCGGGTGACACGCTGGTTCCTGGAACTGCAAAATTATAAATTCACTGTCGAGCACCGCCCTGGAAAGGATATCCGCCACGCCGACGCGATGTCCCGCCGCTACGAAGATGAGGAACAGGAAGCTCCTCGTACCAACAAGGAGCTTAGGGGGGGGATATGTGGAGCATCACAATACCTCTGAACGGGTGAGACTGGGCAGAGGGCCAGCCATCACAGTGAAAGCATGCACCAGGAGGTCAAACTACGCCACTCTTTAGGTGTGGTCATTGAAGGAAAGTACATCCCTAATTTTATCCTCAATCAGGCTGAGGTGTGGCCACCTGCCCCAAGGCAGCTGTGGCAGGTTGGCAATCACTGTGTTGGAGTTAAATAGCACCTCGGTGTTTGACTCATGGTGTGGCTGGCTCCCTGCTGGGAAAGGTCTGCTTCCATCGGGCGGTAAGTGTGTTGCTCCACTGAAATATAGTTTGTAAATTAGTCTGCTAAATGTGTAAGATGTTTGATTCATTGAATGCTGGGATTTATTTAACTTTGCACTGATCAGTTTCTTTGCTATATGTTCCAGGAAATTTAGGAGACATGAAAAAGACTTGGAAAAAGTGACAATTTGTTTGTTTCAATGGAAGCCCCAATCGGGAAGAACTTTAAGTTAACCTTTATTCAGAAAAACTGACTGAATAAAACAACGCTGCGGCGTTTGAACTTTAAACAAAACTGTCTCTGGGAGGTTGGTTTGTGACCGCACATCACAATATATATACACACACACACACACACACACACACACACACACACACACACACACACACACACACACACACACACACACACACACACACACACACACACACACACACACACACACACACACACATTTATACAGTACATACAGCCCGGCCCCCAGCCAAATTATTTTAACCCAATTCGACCCCTAATCAAAAGTTTGAGGACCCCTGATCTAGGACAATTGTACCAGTATCAATATTTTTCAAAAAAATCTATTTTTTTCCGAAATCCCCCATTCATATGAATGGACATATATAAAGTTCTACGATGCCCAAAATTCTCAAAATTTTGCGCCATGTTTACCCGATTCGGACCTTTCAACCATACACAGTACACACACTCCTCTTCCGAGATCTTGAAGGCAAAACCTGTTTTTCCTTTCCCCAAATTACCAATACCGTATTTCCTTGAATAGCCGCACGGGCGCTAATTAATTTAAAACCTCCTGTCACTCCGGCGTTTACCGGAAACCGGCGGGATGGCCGTGCATGCGGTAATTATTTTAAAACCTCTTCTCACTCCGGCGTTTACCAAAAGGAATCCATAAAATTTAGGCGTGCGCTTTGAGTGTGATGTAAGCATACCATCATGAAAAGCACATTTAATTAAAAAAAAACGTTATTATGGTCTTACCTGTACTTATAAATGGAGTCCATTTGCAGCTCCTTCTGACCAAAAGCATCGATAACTTGTTTATAGAAGTCTTCCTTATTTTCTTTCTTCAGTTTTAAAAGTCTCTGTTTCGATGGAGATATTCCTTTAGTTATTACCTCCTGCTTCCATTGAAAGTCCAGTTTAGAAAACTGTTTTATTTTAGATACTGGTATGCAATCCTCCATCTGAAAAAAAATCTCTTGCTGCGTGTGTTCACTTCTTCTGCAGTACCGGAAGTCGCAAGAAGGATCACTAGCGCGGCAGCGCCCTCTACCACCAGGAGGCGGGAGTCATTTAATGACTTATACAGTATTTCACACACGCAGCTACGGTATATTAATAAAACATAGCTGCTTACCGTTCTCTTTAGCATACTGTACCGGTATTCAATAGCTTGGACCTTAAATCCTACTGAAAAGCTCTTTTTCTTTTTTCCTTTGTGCGATTGTAAACTAGGAAAGCAGCTTCCTCCATTTTGAAAATGAGGACAGATGCGTCACTCGTGACGTAACGAATTTGACCCGGTGGAAGTTCTAGCCATATGCTAAATATTTTGCGAAACGAGTTTGACCCGGCGAAAATTATAGACATGCGATAATAAAATTAATATTTTGCGAAACGAATTTGATCCAGCTTCAATAATAAACCGGCGATAAGGCCAAGCATGCGTTAATTATTTTGAGAAACGACTTTGACCCGGCAGTAATTCTAGACGTGCGAATACTATATTCCCTGCGCCAATTCAAGGAAATACGGTATTCCAGGAATTTCTCCCCATTGACAATTAAATGGGCATTATACAATCGACTGCAAATCCCACATTACTCATCCGATTTGAATGGTTTCACCATCCACACACATTACTATACATCTACACAAGCTAGATGTTACTATACATCTACACAAACTAGATGTTACTATACATCTACACAACCTCCATGTTACTATACATCTACACAACCTCCATGTTACTATACATCTACACAACCTCCATGTTACTATACATCTACACAACCTCCATGTTACTATACATCTACACAAACTAGATGTTACTATACATCTACACAACCTCCATGTTACTATACATCTACACAACCTCCATGTTACTATACATCTACATAACCTCCATGTTACTATACATCTACACAACCTCCATGTTACTATACATCTACACAACCTCCATGTTACTATACATCTACACGAGCTAGATGTTACTATACATCTACATAACCTAGATGTTACTATACATCTACACAAGCTAGATGTTACTATACATCTACACAAACTAGATGTTACTATACATCTACATAACCTCCATGTTACTATACATCTACACGAGCTAGATGTTACTATACATCTACACAAGCTAGATGTTACTATACATCTACACAACCTCCATGTTACTATACATCTACACAACCTCCATGTTACTATACATCTACACAACCTCCATGTTACTATACATCTACACAACCTCCATGTTACTATACATCTACACGAGCTAGATGTTACTATACATCTACACAAGCTAGATGTTACTATACATCTACACAACCTCCATGTTACTATACATCTACACAACCTCCATGTTACTATACATCTACACAACCTCCATGTTACTATACATCTACACAAGCTAGATGTTACTATACATCTACACAACCTCCATGTTACTATACATCTACACAACCTCCATGTTACTATACATCTACACAACCTCCATGTTACTATACATCTACACAAGCTAGATGTTACTATACATCTACACAACCTCCATGTTACTATACATCTACACAACCTCCATGTTACTATACATCTACACAACCTCCACGTTACTATACATCTACACAATGTCCATGTTACTATACATTTACACAACCTCCATGTTACTATACATCTACACAATGTCCATGTTAATATACATCTACACAACCTCCATGTTACTATACATCTACACAACCTCCATGTTACTATACATCTACACAACCTCCATGTTACTATACATCTACACAACCTCCATGTTACTATACATCTACACAAGCTAGATGTTACTATACATCTACACAACCTCCATGTTACTATACATCTACACAACCTCCATGTTACTATACATCTACACAAGCTAGATGTTACTATACATCTACACAACCTCCATGTTACTATACATCTACACAACCTCCATGTTACTGTACATCTACACAACCTCCATGTTACTATACATCTACACAACCTCCATGTTACTATACATCTACACAACCTCCATGTTACTATACATCTACACAAGATATATGTTACTATACATCTACACAACCTCCATGTTACTATACAGCTACACAAGCTAGATGTTACTATGCATCTACACAACCTCCATGTTACTAAACATCTACACAACCTCCATGTTACTATACATCTACACAACCTCCATGTTACTATACATCTACACAATGTCCATGTTACTATACATCTACACAACCTCCACGTTACTATACATCTACACAATGTCCATGTTACTATACATCTACACAACTTCCATGTTACTATACATCTACACAACCTCCATGTTACTATACATCTATACAATGTCCATGTTACTATACATCTACACAACCTCCACGTTACTATACATCTACACAATGTCCATGTTACTATACATCTACACAACCTCCATGTTACTATACATCTACACAATGTCCATGTTAATATACATCTACACAACCTCCATGTTACTATACATCTACACAATGTCCATGTTAATATACATCTACACAACCTCCATGTTACTATACATCTACACAATGCCCATGTTACTATACATCTACAAAACCTCCATGTTACCATACATCTACACAAGCTAGATGTTACTATACATCTACACAACCTCCATGTTACTATACATCTACACAACCTCCATGTTACTATACATCTACACAAGCTAGATGTTACTATACATCTACACAACCTCCATGTTACTATACATCTACACAACCTCCATGTTACTATACATCTACACAACCTCCATGTTACTATACATCTACACAACCTCCATGTTACTGTACATCTACACAACCCCCATGTTACTATACATCTACACAACCTCCATGTTACTATACATCTACACAACCTCCATGTTACTATACATCTACACAACCTCCATGTTACTATACATCTACACAAGACATATGTTACTATACATCTACACAACCTCCATGTTACTATACATCTACACAACCTCCATGTTACTATACATCTACACAAGCTAGATGTTACTATACATCTACACAACCTCCATGTTACTATACATCTACACAACCTCCATGTTACTATACATCTACACAACCTCCATGTTACTATACATCTACACAATGTCCATGTTACTATACATCTACACAACTTCCATTTAACTATACATCTACACAACCTCCATGTTACTATACATCTACACAATGTCCATGTTACTATACATCTACACAACCTCCACGTTACTATACATCTACACAATGTCCATGTTAATATACATCTACACAACTTCCATGTTACTATACATCTACACAATGTCCATGTTACTATACATCTACACAACCTCCATGTTACTATACATCTACACAACCTCCATGTTACTATACATCTACACAATGTCCATGTTACTATACATCTACACAACTTCCATTTAACTATACATCTACACAGCCTCCATGTTACTATACATCTACACAATGTCCATGTTACTATACATCTACACAACCTCCACGTTACTATACATCTACACAATGTCCATGTTACTATACATCTACACAACCTCCATGTTACTATACATCTACACAATGTCCATGTTAATATACATCTACACAACTTCCATGTTACTATACATCTACACAATGTCCATGTTACTATACATCTACACAACCTCCATGTTACTATACATCTACACAACCTCCATGTTACTATACATCTACACAACCTCCATGTTACTATACATCTACACAACCTCCATGTTACCATACATCTACACAAGCTAGATGTTACTATACATCTACACAATGTCCATGTTACTATACATCTACACAACCTCCATGTTACTATACATCTACACAACCTCCATGTTACTATACATCTACACAACCTCCATGTTACTATACATCTACACAACCTCCATGTTACTATACATCTACACAAGCTAGATGTTACTATACATCTACACAACCTCCATGTTACTATACATCTACACAAGCTAGATGTTACCATACATCTACACAACCTCCATGTTACTATACATCTACACAACCTCCATGTTACTATACATCTACACAACCTCCATGTTACTATACATCTACACAAGCTAGATGTTACTATACATCTACACAACCTCCATGTTACTATACATCTACACAACCTCCATGTTACTATACATCTACACAACCTCCATGTTACTATACATCTACACAACCTCCATGTTACTATACATCTACACAACCTCCATGTTACTATACATCTACACAACCTCCATGTTACTATACATCTACACAATGTCCATGTTACTATACATCTACACAACTTCCATGTTACTATACATCTACACAACCTCCATGTTACTATACATCTACACAATGTCCATGTTACTATACATCTACACAACCTCAGTGTTACTATACATCTACACAATGTCCATGTTACTATACATCTACACAACCTCCATGTTACTATACATCTACACAATGTCCATGTTACTATACATCTACACAACCTCCATGTCACTATACATCTACACAATGTCCATGTTAATATACATCTACACAACCTCCATGTTACTATACATCTACACAATGTCCATGTTACTATACATCTACACAACCTCCATGTTACTACACATCTACACAACCTCCATGTTACTATACATCTACACAACCTCCATGTTACTATACATCTACACAACCTCCATGTTACTATACATCTACACAACCTCCATGTTACTATACATCTACACAAGATATATGTTACTATACATCTACACAACCTCCATGTTACTATACAGCTACACAAGCTAGATGTTACTATACATCTACACAACCTCCATGTTACTATACATCTACACAACCTCCATGTTACTATACATCTACACAATGTCCATGTTACTATACATCTACACAACTTCCATGTTACTATACATCTACACAACCTCCATGTTACTATACATCTACACAATGTCCATGTTACTATACATCTACACAACCTCCACGTTACTATACATCTACACAATGTCCATGTTACTATACATCTACACAACCTCCATGTTACTATACATCTACACAATGTCCATGTTAATATACATCTACACAACCTCCATGTTACTATACATCTACACAATGTCCATGTTACTATACATCTACACAACCTCCATGTTACTATACCTCTACACAACCTCCATGTTACTATACATCTACACAACCTCCATGTTACTATACATCTACAAAACCTCCATGTTACCATACATCTACACAAGCTAGATGTTACTATACATCTACACAACCTCCATGTTACTATACATCTACACAACCTCCATGTTACTATACATCTACACAACCTCCATGTTACTATACATCTACACAACCTCCATGTTACTATACATCTACACAAGCTAGATGTTACTATACATCTACACAACCTCCATGTTACTATACATCTACACAAGCTAGATGTTACCATACATCTACACAACCTCCATGTTACTATACATCTACACAACCTCCATGTTACTATACATCTACACAACCTCCATGTTACTATACATCTACACAACCTCCATGTTACTATACATCTACACAACCTCCATGTTACTATACATCTACACAAGCTAGATGTTACTATACATCTACACAACCTCCATGTTACTATACATCTACACAACCTCCATGTTACTATACATCTACACAAGCTAGATGTTACTATACATCTACACAACCTCCATGTTACTATACATCTACACAACCTCCATGTTACTATACATCTACACAAGCTAGATGTTACTATACATCTACACAACCTCCATGTTACTATACATCTACACAACCTCCATGTTACTATACATCTACACAACCTCCATGTTACTATACATCTACACAACCTCCATGTTACTATACATCTACACAAGCTAGATGTTACTATACATCTACACAACCTCCATGTTACTATACATCTACACAAGCTAGATGTTACCATACATCTACACAACCTCCATGTTACTATACATCTACACAACCTCCATGTTACTATACATCTACACAACCTCCATGTTACTATACATCTACACAACCTCCATGTTACTATACATCTACACAAGCTAGATGTTACTATACATCTACACAACCTCCATGTTACTATACATCTACACAACCTCCATGTTACTATACATCTACACAACCTCCATCTTACTATACATCTACACAAGCTAGATGTTACTATACATCTACACAACCTCCATGTTACTATACATCTACACAACCTCCATGTTACTATACATCTACACAACCTCCATGTTACTATACATCTACACAAGCTAGATGTTACTATACATCTACACAACCTCCAAGTTACTATACATCTACACAAGCTAGATGTTACTATACATCTACACAACCTCCAAGTTACTATACATCTACACAAGCTAGATGTTACCATACATCTACACAAGCTAGATGTTAATATACATCTACACAACCTCCATGTTACTATACATCTACACAACCTCCATGTTACTATACATCTACACAAGCTAGATGTTACTATACATCTACACAACCTCCATGTTACTATACATCTACACAAGCTAGATGTTACTATACATCTACACAACATCCATGTTACTATACATCTACACAACCTCCATGTTACTATACATCTGCACAACCTCCAAGTTACTATACATCTACACAAGCTAGATGTTACTATACATCTACACAACCTCCATGTTACTATACATCTACACAACCTCCATGTTACTATACATCTACACAACCTCCATGTTACTATACATCTACACAATGTTACTATACATCTACACAATGTTACTATACATCTACACAAACTCCATGTTACTATACATCTACACAATGTTACTATACATCTACACAATGTTACTATACATCTACACAAACTCCATGTTACTATACATCTACACAATGTTACTATACATCTACACAACCTCCATGTTACTATACATCTACACAAACTCCATGTTACTATACATCTACACAAACTCCATGTTACTATACATCTACACAATGTTACTATACATCTACACAATGTTACTATACATCTACACAATGTTACTATACATCTACACAACCAATCAGTTGACAGAGAGATAGTCCTTGCAAATGGATGTTTATAAAGAATATTAATAATAACTACACTGTAAATAGCAAACTTTATAGGATGTTGCATTTTTTCGCCTAGAAAACAATGGAAATAAATCAAAATAGTCCATTCCAAATTGACGCATGTGATAAGTTACCTACTTAAGAGAATCAGTGCATGCCTTGTCAAATAAATACTTAACACTGGTGCTGTAATATTAAACGCATTTAAGCACAACTTTACTTCGGTTAATGATTTATATTTGGGATCTAGTCTCCCTGCCTATGTGAGTTTGTTAACACGGAGTTAAGAGTCATGCCCCAAAAGTAGAGACGGCTACCGAAACCGGTATTTTTCTGGCACCGACTAAATTCCACCGGTCCTACCAGGCACCGTTTCATGTAAAATCCAACAATGCCACGTTCAGTACCTGGGTTGCGGCTCTTTACACTTCGGTAACTTCAGCCAAACTGGCGATCACTCCAGCAGCACTGAGAGCGGACTCAGCCAAACCACTTTTCAGACAGTGGTGTCCAAAGTGCGGCCCGGAGGCAATTTGCAGGCCGCAACACATTTTTTTCTTGGCCCGCGACACATTCTACAGCAGGGGTGTCAAACGTACGGCCCGAACAGGTTTTATCCGGCCCGCGTGATTAATTTGCCCAGTATAAAAATTAACTGCTTTTTTTGTTTTTTTTAACTTAAAGGCCTACTGAAATGATTTTTTGTAAATTTAAACTGGAATAGCAGATCCATTCTATGTGTCATACTTGATCATTTCGCGATATTTCCATATTTTTGCTGAAAGGATTTAGTAGAGAAAATCGACGATAAAGTTCGCAACTTTTGCTCGCTGATAAAAAAAAAGCCTTGCCTGTACCGGAAGTAGCGTGACGTCACAGGAGCTAGTATTCCTCACAATTCCCCGTTGTTTACAATGGAGCGAGAGAGATTCGGACCGAGAAAGTGATGATTACCCCATTAATTTAAGCGAGGATGAAAGATTCGTAGATGAGGAACGTTACAGTGAAGGACTTGAGAGGCAGTGCAGGACGTATCTTTTTTCACTCTGACCGTAACTTAGGTACAAGCTGGCTCATTGGATTCCACACTCTCCTTTTTTTATTGTGGATCACGGATTTGTATTTTAAACCACCTCGGATACTATATCCTCTTGAAAAGGAGAGTCGAGAACGCAAAATGGACATTCAGTGCCTTTTATCTCCACGACAATACATCGGCGAAATGCTTTAGCTACGAGCTAACGTGATAGCATCGTGCTTTAACTGCATATAGAAACAAAAAAATAAAGGATAGAAGGAAGGATAGATAGAAAATCAACAATACTATTAAACCGTGGACATGTAAATACACGGTTAATGCTTTCCAGGCTGGCGAAGGTTAACAATGCTGTGCTAACGACGCCATTGAAGCTAACTTAGCAACTTAGCAACGGGACCTCACAGAGCTATGCTAAAAACATTAGCTCTCCACCTACGCCAGCCAGCCCTCATCTACTCATCAACACCCGTGCTCACCTGCGTTCCAGCGATCGGCAGAAGGACGAAGGACTTCACCCGATGCGTTTGGCGGCCCGGAGACGTAGGAAGTCAAGGTGAGGTCGGCGGCTAGCGCGGCTAGCGCTCCAACAAAGTCCTCCTGGTTGTGTTGCTGTAGTCCGCTGCTAATACACCGATCCCACCTACAACTGTCTTCTTTGCAGCCTTCATTGTTCATTAAACAAATTGCAAAAGATGTCCAAAATACTGTGGAATTATGAAATGAAAACAGAGCTTTTTGTATAGGATTCTACGGGTACCATAACTTCCGTTACTCTGACTTCGTCACGCGCATACGTCATCATACCGCGACGTTTCAGCCGGATATTTCCCGGGAAGTTTTAAAAGTCACTTTATAAGTTAACCCGGCCGTATTGGCATGTGTTGCAATGTTAAGATTTCATCATTGATATATAAACTATCAGACTGCGTGGTCGGTAGTAGTGGCTTTCAGTAGGCCTTTAAGAAACTCCTGTTCTAAATGTGTCCACTGGATGTCACAATAGCAATTCTGTTAGGCAAGCAAACGGTTTATACCGGGGCCATGCAAGAGGAACACAGTAAAGGGTGACTGTAGCTCCTCCTCCTCGACCCACATGACACTTAAAACCTGCCGTTTTATGTCGTCTGCTTCGAACACATTTGGCACACTTACTAAATGTCTCTGTCAAACACGAGAAAAGTGAACTTGACCCTTTTGAATAGTTTTTACTAGAGATGTCCGATAATGGCTTTTTTGCTGATAGCCGATATTCCGATATTATCCAACTCTTAATTACCGATTCCGATATCAACCGATACCGATATATACAGTCGTGGAATTAACACATTATTATGCCTAATTTTGTTGTGATGCCCCGCTGGATGCATTAAACAATGTAACAAGGTTTTCCAAAATAAATCAACTCAAGTTATGGAAAAAAATGCCAACATGGCACTGCCATATTTATTATTGAAGTCACAAAGTGCATTATTTTTTTTAACATGCCTCAAAACAGCAGCTTGTAATTTGGGACATGCTCTCCCTGAGACAGCATGAGGAGGTTGAGGTGGGCGGGGTTGGGGGTATATTGTAGCGTCCCGGAAGAGTTAGTGCTGCAAGGGGTTCTGGGTATTTGTTCTGTTGTGTGTATGTTGTGTTACGGTGCGGATGTTGTCCCGAAATGTGTTTGTCATTCTCGTTTGGTGTGGGTTCACAGTGTGGCGCATATTTGAAACAGTGTTAAAGTTGTTTATACGGCTACCCTCAGTGTGACCTGTATGGCTGATGACCAAGTATGCCTTGCATTCACATGTGTGTGTGAAAAGCCGTAGATATTATGTGACTGGGCCGACACGCAAAGGCAGTGCCTTTAAGCAGCAACGTTTTAAAAAGTCATGAATTTTACTTTTGGAAACCGATACCGATAATTTCCAATATTACATTTTAAAGCATTTATCGGCCAATGATATCGGCAGTCCGATATTATCGGACGTCTCTAGTTTTTACCTCTGTTTCTTACGGTTTGTTGAGTTAGCACTGGAGTGATACGTGGACATGACAAAGGAGGTATTTGATACCTCGAAGAGTTTACATGTGTTTTTTGTTCAGTCCCACAAAGACTGTGACTTAAAGTTTAATCCTGGCTTTGTAGATACACGAAGACGAAGTCTAAGCTCATTGTGTTTTTGAAGCTGCACCAATTTCCTCAGAATTCTGTGTTTTGTCCAGAGGATTATTTGTGATTTGTACGTTTTCAGAATGTGCTTGTTCTATTTTTGGCCAAAGTTGAACAAAGAAAACAACCTGGAGTTGTCTTTATTGTTAAGTTATCATGCCATGATTTTAGCATTACGGCCCACTTGGGAATAGATTTTCCTCCATGCGGCTCCTGAGCTAAAATGAGTTTGACACCCCTGTTCTACAGACAAAATAAACATATCTCGGTTTAGAACATTTTACCAAACAAACCAAAATGGCACAAATACCCCCCAAAGTGGGAGCTGATAACCAAAATGTGCTCTCCGTGTATGGTCTAATAATTTCCCTGCATCCTGTCTTTGCAATAAATGGTAAGGTAATAGCTAAAAAAATGTTTAGTTGGTGACATAAAATTAGTGAAGAATAATAGTAAGAAATGATTGAATATACTAATAACAATACCGATTTTTATCAGGTCCTCTAACCATTGTTGTACAAAAAAATACATTAGATTAAAAATCATTTGGATTGTTACCTATCACACAAATATACTTATAGATCGGGCGTGTCCAAAGTGTGGCCCAGCTTCAGTTATTTTGGCCCTCAGGATATTTTCAAAATACACTCCAGTCAGAAAAAAGTGCAAAAAAACACAATGTAGTGACAACAATCTGAAATTTTGATAATACCACCCAAAAAGAATATGCTTTGTCACTTACAACAAAAATCTGAAAAATCTGAACACGGCCCTCTGAATGTTTCGACTTTTCAATAATAGTAGTAGTTTGGAAAAAAAAAAGTAAGTGAGTCAAAACACGCTCCAACGTAAGTAAAGTAAGGCTCCACTTTTCTAAAAATTTGCTAGTTTGATGATAATATATATTGGCTATGCTATTAACATGCTACTGATTAGCATTAGCAATTTCACATGGCGATTTCAACACAATTTGTCAATGAAAACTACAACTAAGATGCACGGTAGCTGGTGCGTAATAAGTACAATACTTACAGTTAGATATTATCGTCCGATAAATGCTTTAAAATGTAATATCGGAAATTATCGGTATCGGTTTCAAAATTATCGGTAACGGTTTCAAAAAGTTAAATTCATGACTTTTTAAAACGTTGCTGTGTACACTGACGTAGGGAGAAGTACAGAGCGCCAATAAACCTTAAAGGCACTGCCTTTGCTTGCCGACCCAATCACATAATATATGCGGCTTTTACACACACACAAGTGAATGCAAGCATACTTGGTCAACAGCCATACAGGTCACACTGAGGGTAGCCGTATAAACAACTTTAACACTGTTACAAATATACGCCACACTGTGAACCCACACCAAACAAGAATGACAAACATATTTCGGGAGAACATCCGCACCGTAACACAACATAAACACAACAGAACAAATACCCAGAAACCCTTGCAGCACTAACTCTTCCGGGACGCTACAATATATGTTACGCTACATGTTTAAAAAAAATGGGATTTCTGTTATGAAAAACAATATCTAACAAACACACACAAAAGTACAGAAAATTGGTACTGGTCTCGATTCCCAGGTACTGGGAATTGGTAACGTATCGGTTCAAATGTGAGCGGGAATACGCAGTATCGGTGGTAGTGAGCTCATCACGATGGTCACATGCCTCGTTAGCATCTGAGCAATTTCAAGGTGAGCTTTGGACTACAGAGCAAAGCCTATGAAACATTTCGCTGGTTGTCCTCCAGCGAGCGATGACCGCAGCAAAGTGAAAGCCTGCAGCCCAGTTGGACAGCGAGATCCAACACGGTTGTGTGGGGACGCCATTCATGTCTTTCTGATGAACATGTTACGTTTGGAGATCTGCCTACGCGACGCCTGACGGGCGATTGAGAGAGAACTCGATAATAAACAGGATAATAAAAGGGAGGGTAGACTTTGAAAGACAAACGGTTGGCTCCTGTTTGGAATATCACATTCTTTGAGAATGGGCTGTAAATTGACTTAAAGTCTCATTCTAGTCACTAGTGATGGGTCAAACCATTGAAGCGTCGATACATTAACAAACAGGTGTGTGTGTCACTTGAAGAAGAAATCATGTGGCCAATCCAGCGTCGTTTGACTGTATAAATGAAATGTCAACATTTTTATTTCAAATGAAACCTTCCTCTGGTTATAATCCCCTCAGCTATGAAGGCGGAAAGGAAAGTAAACACAAGCATGGAAAACAAACAATGTAAACAAAATAGTAAAATCACATTGAACATTTCACAATAAGCTCTTAAAACGAAAATGCAAAAACAAGGACTACGTAAGAAATGATTAATAAAGTGTAATAAAACAGTGCAAAGTGTGAACATAGAGAAACCTTATTCTATACTTCTCACTAGTGTTACCATATCTGAGCTACTGTGTAGAAATATGGGGAAATAATTACAAAAGTACACTTCATTCATTAACGGTGTTACAAAAAAGATCAGTTAGAATAATACATAATGTTGGATATAGAGAACATACAAATTCTTTATTTATTGAATCAAAGATACTGAAATTCCATGACATAGTGAATTTGCAAACAGCTAAAATTATGCACAAAGCAAACTATAACCTGCTACCCAAGAATATACAACAATTCTTCTCAACAAAAGAGGAGAAATATAATCTTAGAGAAAAATGCAATTTAAAACATTTGTACGCACGTACAACACTTAAGACCTTCAGTATATCAATATGTGGAATTAAATTATGGAATGGATTAAGCAAAGCAATCAAACAATGTACTAATATGATCCACTTCAAGAAACTCTTCAAACTTAAAGTGTTTACAAAGTGCAAAGAAGAAGAACCATGACAAACATTTTCAATTTATTTCATCCATCCATTCATTCATTCTTAAAGTAATCTTACTTATCTCATCATATGAAATATGACTTTCTTCACCAATCATTATTATTAAATTCTTACTATTATTTATTTTTATTGTGATTACCTATGGAGTTTATTGTGAATAAATTGAGAACAGGAAGTGAATAAAAAAGTTTCAGCAACTGTTATGTAAAGAAAAGGTGTAGGATTAAATAAGATCTGCTTCTTCCTACTCCTTTTCGAACATGTTGAAAAGAGAAACTGGAAATTGTGATGTATAATGTTGTATGCTTGCATGTTCGAAATAAACTCAAACTCTAACTCTAACTCTAACCTGAGAGGAATTATTGTCTGCAGGTTTAGTGCCAGGAAGTTACAGCAGTGCTCTAAAGGGTGAGTGCTTCATATTGCTCTGACTACAGTCCCTTTGTAAAAATCCCCAAAAAGGGCCACACTGTCCAGGTGACTTTTCCTGTTTTAGACACAATTTTTTCATTTTGACTTTCTCTTCTCACACCGTGCAAAGAATCAACCGCCAGACAACAAGGTGGCGCAACCAAACTTGGTACTTGATACTGTTACTTGATTGGCTGTTAGCGTGCTCCTCCTACTGATCATTGATCACTTCCTGCAAGTGAGTGCCTTTGTTCATGCAACCATCCTTGCTTTGCAACTTCCGCTTGCTTCCAACGTTTTATCTAACGTATTTCTTTATTGATATGGAATCTACCACAATTAATTTTGATATCGTTTTATCGCCCAGCCCTACTGTGAAGCACCAAACCGTTTTAACAGGAAACGTTTCTTTGGGCTCAGCAGTGGCAGTTGGGACTGCAAAAGTCGTAAGAGTGGCGTTCTGAGTTTGATATCAGAGATATCAAAGATTCTGAAGTGTGGGATCATTTGGATGCTGTCGCGCCAAATAAGGTAAATGTTTTTTTCTTGTTCATTATTCGGCTTATTGACTCAAGTGGCATGTTTTATCATTCTTTCTGAACAGCTAAAATTGGTTATATTTGCCAACTATTCATTTTATTTGCAGGTGAAATGTAGCAACTTTTTAAATCCAGCCTATGGTGCCAATAGTCACTTAGAGATAGGTACTGAATTCAGTACTTTTTTGGCACTGCCGGTCCTAACGGGCACCGATACACTTAAAACTCCAAAGATGCCAAGTTTCAGTAACTCAACCAGCTCTTCCACTTTGGCACTTGGCATTCACTCCAGCAGCACTGAGAACGGACTCAGCCAAACTACTTCCAGGTAATGTTGCCGTTTTTAATGCCAACAAAAATATTGACTCCAAAAAAATAAAAAATAAATAAAAATTGGATGCAGGTGAAATGTAACAAGAAAAAGTTGCAATGTTTACTCTGATAACACAAAGCTACAATATAGGCTGTTTTTAAACTGTTATTGCTAAAAAAAAAAAAATAATAATGAAGCAAAATTAACGTTATAAATTATTGAAGGTTCCACTTACATTATATCAAATATTGCACTTTGAAATATTTATTTGGGAAAATATTGCATATTTTGTGTGTTGGCCCTAAAAAAACAAACCATTTTCTATCCATAAAACAAACAAAAAAATGCAGACTATTTTTTAACTGTTATTGCTCAAAAAATAATAATGCATCAAAATAATTGTTGTAATGAATTACTGAAGGCTCCACTTACATTACATAAATAATTGCACTTTAAAAATATGTATTTGGGGGGAAAATATTGCATATTTTTTGTGTTAGCCATAAAAAATCTAATAAAAAATAAAAATAAAAATAAAAATTACTAAATGGGCATAAAACAAACAAAATGCAGGCTTTTTTAAAACTGTTATTGCTCAAACAATAATAATGAATCTAAATCAACGTTGTCATAAATTATTGAAGGCTCCACTCACGTCACATCAAATATTGCACTTTGAAATATTTTTTTGGGGAAAATGTTGCATATTTTGTGTCTCAGCCATGAAAAAACTAAATTTTCTATGACAAAAAGGGCATAGAACAAACAAAAAAATGCAGACTATTTTTTTTAACTGTTATTGCACAAAAATAATAATCAGAATCATTGTTCTAAATTATTGAAGGCTCCACATAAGTTACATCAAATATTGCACTTTGACATTTTTTAGGAAAAAATATTTCATATTTTGTGTGCTTGCCATAAAAAAAAATTTCTATGACAAAAAGGTATACAACAAAACAAAAAATGCAAGCTGTTTCTTAAACGGTTACTGCTCAAAAATAATAATGAATCCAAATCAATGTTATGAATTATTGAAGGTTCCTTACATTACATAAATATTTGCACTTTGAAATATTTCTTTGGGGGGAAAACATTGCATATTTTGTGTGTTAGCCATAAAAAAATAAAAATAAAATCGACAACAAAAAGGGCATAAAACAAAAAAAACATTTAAAATTGTTTTTTACAGACAGGAAGTTGATCTATAGATTTATTTGTTGAAAGTAAAAATAAATAAAAATATTTTATGACTTATTTTTAAACACTTATGAGGGTGTCTCTTATGGATCCCTGAGAAGTTGTGGGATTTATTTTTTTTACATTTTTAAAACTGTCAAATTAATAATAAATCAAAATCAATGTTATGAATTACTGACCTATTTAAGGCTCCAATTACTTCACATCAAATATTCCACTTCAAAAAAAATTTGAGGGGGGGAATATGGCATATTTTCTGTTTTTGCCATAAAAAACTGGGTTATCTTTAACAAAAATGGCATTTAAAAAAATAAATTAACTTTATATGGGCAGACAGATCTGAAGTGTTGAAAAAAATACAGTATATTCATCATTATTACCCTTCTGGGGTCAAACTTGAGGGGAGCCCTAAAGGTTTAAAAAATGCATATATGAAAAATGAAGAATGCTTTGATTTTTCAGTGTAAAAAGTGTGGACACTCCTGCACGAGGAAAAAAACATCTCATCATAAGTTTTGTTAGGCCTAAAAAACAAAAAATTTTTCTTTGGAGTGCAGATCTGCTGTATTTCACCACGAACGCACGCACGTACGTGGCACGCATGTGGCACGCACGCGCGCGCACACACACACACACACACACACACACACACACACACACACACACACACACACACACACACACACACACACACACACACACACACACACACACACACACACACACACACACACACACACACACACACACACACACACACACAGTATGTAAAGTGCAGGCCAACACATTTCCACACCAGGTGAGAGGATGTGTAGCTGAGTGCCTGAGGCAGAGCAGGGAGTTAGGACTTGGCCCAATTAAAGTCATATTCACATTCACGCACACCAGCTAGAACACTGGGCGTTACGCAGCCATGCATCAACACGCACACGCGCGCAAGTCTTAGGGAAAAAGGAAGAAAAATCCATCCTGGGTCCAACAAAGCTCACATTTTCAGCGTGATATCTTTGACAAGTGACAGCACGCTCGTCCCGACCTTTACTTGACACGAGCGCACCCCTGAGTGTCCAGGGCCCAAAGAAGGGGCTCCACGTCACCTGCCTGGAGAGTTAGGAGGAGTGGGGCTAAACGATGAGGAGGGGGACTTAAGGTGGCTGAATGCGGCGGTGGAGGGCCGACCTCTGACCTTTGCGGGAAAGAAGATTGACGACTGACTGCTGTGGTGTTCTGCTCGCAACGTGATTACGGGTTTCTCGGAGCCACGCCGGCGACTGAATAAAGCGGAACCTTTCAGGTCGACCATGAGCCGTCGAATCAGACTTGGAAACGACGGAAATAGAAATAATCCGTTCCAGGGTCAAACTGCCAAGGAATAAAGGACTAAAATGGGACCAATCACAGCCTTCATGCCAGGTTAGATGTTTCATTTTTGTAGCTACACATCACACTACGTGTAATACTGCAGGGTTTGGGGGGAGGGGCGAGTATCAAATATGGGG
The DNA here is from genome assembly GCF_033978785.1 of Entelurus aequoreus. Classification (NCBI taxonomy): domain Eukaryota; kingdom Metazoa; phylum Chordata; class Actinopteri; order Syngnathiformes; family Syngnathidae; genus Entelurus; species Entelurus aequoreus. The sequence continues at coordinate 13,142,061 of NC_084753.1, read as the reverse complement.
CCTGATCTACTAAAGTACAGGTGCCAAACACTAGGCCCGGAGGACGGATCTGGCCCGTCATTTAATTTTATGTATGTGTGTTTATTTTACGGACTACAGAGCACACCGGTATATAAACCGCAACCACCAAGTCAGGAGTGTCCAAACTTTTTGCCATGGGGCCCGAATTGGGCTAAAAGTTTTGGTCAAGGGCCGAGAGCCGACTGCATGTAAAGTATATATATACAGTATATATATATATATATATATATATATATATAAATAATTAATATAATTGCTTTTTCAGAGTATCTAAAAGTAGGACTTCTTCCTTGTTTACTTCCGTGAAAGTGTTGTAATCAATCAGAAATATCAAGCAGCTAAAATGTGTCAAACATGGAAAAGTGTGGAGGGAGTGTTTTGCATTTTTCCCAATCATGCTTTGTAATGGATTTAAATGTTGACATTTTGTACTGGTTTGATATATATACACATGCATGTATATATATATATATATATACACATGCATGTATATATATATATATATATATATATATATATATATATATATATATATATATATATATATATATATATATATATATATATATACACACACACACACACATATATATATATATATATATATATACACACACACATGTATACATATACATATATATATATATATATATATATATATATATATATATATATATATATATATATATATATATATATACCCTTCAACATTAACAACACTACTAATCATGATAGACTCCATGAGAAACAAAAAATACTTTTGGACAAATGATGATCCAAAACCTTATATTTTTGAGCCTGTATATAAGGAGGATGATCTACAAGTTTTAGAAGCTGAGTAATAAACAGATCCAGTAAGTAGCAGGATTGCTAAGTGTTGAACAAGAAATACAAATATAATAAAACAATCACTTACTGTACAATGTCTGCTCTCACTGGAATAAAGACTGATGGGAAGTTTATATCTTCCCGTTTGGATGAAGAATTAATCATAATCCTTACGATGGGTTTAAAAAAATAAGTGCCACAATCGTGCGTCTTTTCGCATCTTTCTCGCTATATTCAGGTCTAAGTTGGACATCAAAGTTCTCGTTTATGTCCGCAACCTTCCACTATCCAGGTGAAAGGCATTATTTATCATCTCAAATTAACTTTCACCAACTCACAGGCGATGCAGCAGCTCAGAGTGTCATCAGTGGCCTTGTGGTTAGAGTGTCCGCCCTCAGATCGGTAGGTCGTGAGTTCAAACCCCGGCCGAGTCATACCAAAGACTATAAAAATGGGACCCATTACCTCCCTGCTTGGCACTCAGCATCAATGGTTGGAATTGGGGGTTAAATCACCAAAATTATACCCGAGCGCGGCCACCGCTGCTGCTCACTGCTCTCCTCTGCTCCCAGTGGGTGGAACAAGGGGATGGGTCAAATGCAGAGGGTAATTTCACCACACCTAGTGTGTGTGTGACTATCAGTGGTACTTTAACTTTAATACAGCAGCATAGGCTAGTTAACTCTCTGTGATCTCGTCGCGGCTAAAAATAGTTGGTCTGCGTTAGCGCTTATAATAACAATATCGCTGACACCTGGTTAATATTCGGGGTCACGACATGTAAAGGAATGTTTTTTTAGAGCGGAATAGTTAGCCGCCTCTTACTTGCTGTATTTTACCACTTAGAATGTATTTTAAAAAAAGCTTACTGTACAATGTCTGCTCTCACTGGGATAAATACTGATGGGATGTTTATATCTTCCCGTTTAGATGAAGAATTAATCAGAATCCTTACAGCGGGTTTTAAAAAAAGTGCATATTTCCGTGTCTTTCTTGCCATTTTCAGTTCTAAGTTGGACGTCAAAGTTCTCGTTTATGTCGACGACCTTCCACTATCCAAGTGAGAGGCATTATTTATAACCTCAAATTAACTTTCATCAACTCAGAGGCGAAGCAGCAGCTCGGTATGTCAATACAGCAGCATAAGCTAGTTAACTATCTGTGATTGATTGATTGATTGAAACTTTTATAAGTAGATTGCACAGTACAGTACATATTCCGTACAATTGACCACTAAATGGTAACACCCGAATACGTTTTTCAACTTGTTTTAAGTCGGGGTCCACGTTAATCAATTCATGATACAGATATATACTATCATCATAATACAGTCATCACACAAGTTAATCATCAGAGTATATACATGGAATTATTTACATTATTTACAATCCGGGGGTGGCATGTGGAGGGTGGGGGGAAGGAGGGGGTTAGGTTTGGTTGATATCAACACTTCAGTCATCAACAATTGCATCATCAGAGAAATGGACATTGAAACAGTGTAGGTCTGACTTGGTAGGATATGTACAGCGAGCAGTGGACATAGTGAGTTCAGAAAGCATAATAACAAGTAGGTACATTTGATTATTTACATTTGGTTATTTACATTTGATTATTTACAATCTGGGGAGGTGGGATGTGGAGGGGAAGGGTGTTAGTCAAGGGTTGAAGTTGCCTGGAGGTGTTCTTTTAGTGCGGTTTTGAAGGAGGATAGAGATGCCCTTTCTTTTACACCTGTTGGGAGTGCATTCCATATTGATGTGGCATAGAAGGAGAATGAGTTAAGACCTTTGTTAGATCGGAATCTGGGTTTAACGTGGTTAGTGGAGCTCCCCCTGGTGTTGTGGTTATGGCGGGTTGATCACGGCACGGCTAAAAATAGTTTGTCTGCGTTAGCGCTTATAATAACAATTTCACTAACACCTGGTTAATATTCAAGTCACGACAAGTAAAAGGATGCTTGTTTTAAGAGGGCTTTACGAGCAGAATAGTGAGGAACCTCTTACTTGCTGTATAAAAAAAAAAGCTTACCGTATTTTTCGGAGTATAAGTCGCTCCGGAGTATAAGTCGCACCGGACAAAAATGCATAATAAAGAAGGGAAAAAACATATATAAGTCGCACTGGAGTATAAGTCGCATTTTTTGGGGAAATGTATTTGATAAAACCCAACACCAAGAATAGACATTTGAAAGGCAATTTTAAATAAATAAAGAATAGTGAACAACAGGCTGAATAAGTGTACGTTATATGAGGCATAAATAACCAACTGAGAACTGGCCTGGTATGTTAACGTAACATATTATGGTAAGAGTCATTCAAATAACTATAACATATAGAACATGCTATACGTTTACCAAACAATCTGTCACTCCTAATCGCTAAATCCCATGAAATCTTATACGTCTAGTCCAGTGGTTCTTAACCTTGTTGGAGGTACCGAACCCCACCAGTTTCATATGCACATTCACCGAACCCTTCTTTAGTGAAAAATATTTTATTTTTATTTTTTTTTCAAATTCAAGACAAAGTTATATGTTTTTGGTAACACTTTAGTATGGGGAACATATTCTAAGTAACAAAGACTTAATTTGGAGTTTTTTGGACACTAGGGGAACATATTCTAAGTAACAAAGACTTAATTTAGAGTTATTTGGTTAGGGTCAGGGTTAGAGGGTTAGGGTTATAATAAGGCCATGCAGAATAAGGCATTAATAAGTACTTAATAATGACTAGTTAAGAGCCAATATGTTACTAATTTGCATGTTAATAAGCAACTAATTAATGGTGAATATGTTCCCCATACTAAAGTGTTACCATGTTTTATTACTGGTGCACAAAATGAACCGTGCATGAACATCACCTTGTTCAAACAACAAAACCAACACAGTGCATAAACTCACAACAAAATTACACACCTGCAAATCAGTGTGACTTCTGCTGTTGCCGTATCCGTAATACGCCGATAGGGAGAAGTTTTTATTTACACGATGAGTCGGGTGTGTCTTGACCTCCGCCGAACCCCTGAGCCCGACTCACCGAACCCCTAGGGTTTGATCGACCCCAGGTTAAGAACCACTGGTCTAGTCTCTTACGTCAGTGGTTTTCAACCACTGTGCCGTAAGATACAGTCTGGTGTGCCGTGGGAGATTATGTAATTTCACCTATTTGAGTTAAAAATATTTTATGCAAACCAGTAATTAAAATCCGCAAATTAGGTGTTGTTGTTGAGTGTCTGTACTGTCTAGAGCAGTGGTTCTTAACCTTGTTGGAGGTACTGAACCCCACCAGTTTCATATGTGCATTCACCGAACCCTTCTTTAGTGAAAAATTAAAAAAAATGTTTTTCAAATTCAAGACAAAGTTATATGTTTTTGGTAACACTTTGGTATGGGGAACATATTCTAAGTAATAAAGACTTAATTTTGAGTTATTTGGTCACTAGGGGAACATATTCTAAGTGATAAAGACTTAATTTGAGTTATTTGGTTAGGGTTAGGGTCAGGGTTAGAGGGTTAGGGTTATAATAAGGCCATGCCGAATAAGGCATTAATAAGTACTTAATGATGACTAGTTAAGAGCCAATATGTTACTAATTTGCATGTTAATAAGCAACTAATTAATGGTGAATATGTTCCCCATACTAAAGTGTTACCATGTTTTATTACTGGTGCACAAAATGAACCTTGTTCAAAGAACAAAACCAACCCAGTGCATAAACTCACAACAAATTACACACCTGCAAATCAGTCTGACTTCTGCTGTTGCCGTATCCGTAATACGCCGATAGGGAGAAGTTTTTAATTACAAGATGGGTCGGGTGTGTCTTAACCTCCGCCGAACCCCTGAGCCCGACTCACCGAACCCTTAGGGTTCGATCGACCCCAGGTTAAGAACCACTGGTCTAGAGCTCGGCAGAGTAACCGTGTAATACTCTTCCATATCAGTAGGTGGCAGCCAGTAGCTAATTGCTTCGTAGATGTCGGAAACAGCGGGAGGTAGCATGCAGGTAAAAAGGTGTCTAATGCTTAAACCAAAAATAAACAAAAGGTGAGTGCCCCTAAGAAAAGGCATTGAAGCTTAGGGAAGGCTAAGCAGAACGAAACTATAATTGAACTGGCTACAAAGTAAACAAAAACAGAATGCTGGACGACAGCAAAGACTTACTGTGGAGAAAAGACGGCGTCCACAAAGTACATCCGAACATGACAAGACAATCAACAATGTCCCCACAAAGAAGGATAAAAACAACTGAAATATTCTTGATTGCTAAAACAAAGTAGAAATATCGCTCAAAGGAAGACATGAAACTGCAACAGTAAAATGCCAAAAAAAGAGAAAAAGCCACCAAAATAGGAGCACAAGACAAGAACTAAAACACTACACACAGGAAAACAGCAAACAACTCCAAATAAGTCAGGGCGTGATGTGACAGGTGGTGACAGTACACTACTTTGAGACAAGAGCTATAGTGATGCATGCTTGGTTATGCTTTAAATTCATATCCAACAATAGCGACAACGACTTTTCACTGACAACTGAGTTTTGTTTTTGAATGATTACTGCTGGTGGTGTGCCTCCGCATTTTTCCCAACGCAAAAAATGTGCCTTGGCTCAAAAAAGGTTGAAAAACACTGTCTTACGTGAATGAGCTAGATAATATTATTTGATATTTTTACGGTAACGTGTTAATAATTTCACACATAAGTCGCTCCTGAGTATAAGTCGAACCCCCGGCCAAACTATGAAAAAAACTGCGACTTAAAGGCCTACTGAAAGCCACTACTGCCGACCACGCAGTCTGATAGTTTATATATCAATGATGAAATCTTAACATTGAAACACATGCCAATACGGCCGGGTTAACTTATAAAGTGCAATTTTAAAATTCCCGCCACACTTCCGGTTGAAAAACTCCTTTGGATATGATTTATGCGTGTGACGTCAGAAAATCCACGGAGGTGGTTGGACCACATCGGACCCGATACAGAAACCTCTTGTTTTCTTCGACAAAATTCCACAGTATTCTGGACATCTGTGTTGGTGAATCTTTTGCAATTTGTTTAATGAACAATGGAGGCTGCAAAGAAGAACGTTGTAGGTGGGATCGATCGGTGTCTTAGCGGCTAAGTACAATACTTACAGCAACACAACAAGGACTAGCAGACGCCTAGCCGATGGATGAAGTCCTTCGTCGCGCCGTAGATCGCTGGAACGCAGGTGAGCATGGCTGTTGATGGGAAGATGAGGGCTGGCTGGCGTAGGTGGAGCGCTAATGTTTTTATCATAGTTCTGTGAGGTTTCAGGCACAACACCAGTTGCTAAGTTGCTAAATTAGCCTTAGCGTCGTTAGCAACAGCATTGTTAAGCCTTACCAGGCTGAGAATTATTAACCGTGTAGTTACATTTACATGGTTTAATAGTATTGTTGATCTTCTGTCTATCCTTCCAGTCAGGGATTTATTTCTTTTGTTTCTATCTTCATTTGAGAACGATGCTATCATGTTAGCTCAGTAGCTAAGTGTGTCACCGATGTATTGTCGTGGGGATAAAAGTCACTTTAAATGTCCATTTCGCGTTCTCGACTCTCATTTTCAAGAGGATATAGTATCCGAGGTGGTTTAAAATACAAATCCGTGATCCACAATAGAAAAAGGAGAGAGTGTGGAATCCAATGAGCCAGCTTGTACCTAAGTTACGGTCAGAGCGAAAAAAGATACGTCCATCACTGCCTCTCTAGTCCTTCACTGTAACGTTCCTCATCCACGAATCTTTCATCCTCGCTCAAATTAATGGGGTAATCGTCGCTTTGTCGCTCCGAATCTCTCTCGCTCCATTGTAAACAAAGGAAAATTGTGAGGGATATTACCTCCTGTGACGTCACGCTACTTCCGGTACAGGCAAGGCTTTTTTTTTTTATCAGCGAGCAAAAGTTGCAAACTTTATCGTCGATTTTCTCTACTAAATCCTTTCAGCAAAAATATGGCAATATCGTGAAATGATCAAGTATGACACATAGAATGGATCTGCTATTCCCGTTTAAATAAAACCAATTCATTTCAGTAGGCCTTTGAAGTCCGAAAAATACGGTATGTGTTCTTGTCTCACACAATGGGCAAAGCTCCCCCCCCCCAAACAAGTGCAGTTCCCCTTTAAAACCCAGGTACGAGTATTGAGTGCCGGTGTGGGGGGGAATAAAAAGACATCCTACTTGGCGAAGGTGATGTCCATTTTCTTTCCCGAGAAGAAAAAAAGGAGGCGGCGAGGTGATATTAGTAGCATGCTTAAGTAAGGTCAGTGATTCCAGCACCATGGACAGCAGCCTTAGCCTGGGTGGATGGATGAAGGTGAAAGGATGTGGGTTTTTTTTAGTGAGGGGTGGACATGCGGTCATTAGCCCGTTTCTTCACACACACCTAAACTGCATTCGTGTGTGTGTGTGTGTGTGTGTGTGTGTGTGTGTGTGTGTGTGTGTGTGTGTGTGTGTGTGTGTGTGTGTGTGTGTGTGTGTGTGTGTGTGTGTGGAGGGGGGGGGGGGGGGGGAAATAAAGTCTGCCGCATGTGTGAGATCTCGCCTTTCATGAAATATTGATCGAGGCAGCCTCACATAAGGGTGGACAGCAAGTGTGTGTGTGTGTGTGTGTGTGTATGTGTGTGTGTGTGTGTGTGTGTGTGTGTGTGTGTGTGTGTGTGTGTGTGTGTGGTTAATCGTGCATCCACCCTTTTTACCGCCAAAATGTCATCTTGTAAGGCATCGGGACGAGCCACGGTCACGTGACACAGCAATTCACGCACAAATGAAGGCCGACGGCGCACAGATCCAGCGTTGCTGCGCGAGAGACGCGCAGTCATCCTTGCCGCGTCTGCTGGAGGATCTCCCCACGCACACGCACACGCACACGCATCGTGTTCAGCCCCTAACGAAACCGCGCCGCCAACATGTGTCATGAGGACGCAGCTGTCAGTCAACCCTCCTACTACCCACGCGCACGCGCGGTCATGTAGTCACAGGCCCGGGAATCGAACGACACGGAACCCGCACGTCCATGCTCAGATCGGTGCATGAATTATTCAATGCGCGCCAACCGGGCAACGCCGAGAACCACCTTGCGCACCGCCGCGCGTCCGAGCCGTACGTGGACGCGTCTCAACGTCCACAAGACGGCTTCAAACATCCAAATAAGGTGAATTGGAGAAATAAATAAAAATGGGTTCTATATGGTCTTACCTGTCAGGACTCCGACCCGGATTTGGTGGTCGTGGTTGGTTAAAATCATCCCGTCCGACGCCATGTTCAGCAGCGCTGTCGCCCGCACCGACAACTCACGGCAGGGCCCGGAGCCGATCGCATCGAACTTGCCGGGGAGAGGGAGGAGGAGGAGGAGGAGGAGGAGGAGGAAGCAGAGCAGGGATGGAGGAAGAAGAAGAAAAAGAGGAGGGAGATGAGGAGGGTTGGGATGGAGCAAGCAAGAAAAAAAGAAAAAAAAAAACCGTCAGGCAAGATAAGTAGAATGTCGAGCAATCAATGCATGGCCGTCTGATACAACTACACGCAACCAGAGGTGGGTAGAGTAGCCAGAAATTGTACTCAAGTAAGAGTACTGTTACTTTGGAGATGTTTTACTCAAGTAAAAGTAAGGAGTAGTCACCCAAATATGTTGTGAAAAAACTATACTCAAGTACTGAGTAACTGATGAGTAACCTGTTCGTTTAATGATGACGGCAACAAATAATGCACAAAAAACATAAAAATAGCAATGAGCACATTCAGAGCCAGGAATATCTCTTCAAGGCTACTGAAAGCCACTACTAGCGACTGTCATGTCTGTGTTGATCTTGTTTTTGTTTTGCTTGGTTTTTGGACACTTTTTAGTTCTTGTCTTCACTCCCTTGCTTTGTCACCATAGCAACCATTTGTTTCACCTGGTTCGCATTGTCATGTCACGCACCTGTTCACGGTTAGTCACGCACCTGTTTTCACTTACCATGTCACTATATAAGCTTTTCTGTTTCTGTTGTTCGTGCTGGCGACATCACACCTTCTCCACACAAATGTATGCTCTGCACCTGTTTGTTTGTTTTTTTTGTTTGAGTTTGAGTTTATTTCGAACATGCAAGCATACAACATGATACATCACAATTTCCAGTTTCTCTTTTCAACATGTTCGAAAAGGAGTAAGAAGAAGCAGATTTACCATAGTTCTTGTTTCATCTCATGCCAAGTAAGTTTTGATTTAATGTTTATAGTTTTTATGCCCAAGTGCATGTCTTTTGTTTCATAGCCAAGTTTGTTACCTCCTCTGTGAGCGCCTTTTGTTTATTCCTTTTTATTGTCCTTATATTAAATTATGTACTCACCTCCAAGCCGTGTCCAGTCAAGTTGCTTTGCACCTCGGAAAAACAATCCACGCCAAGGACCAAGTCGTGACACCGACCACGCAGTCTGATAGTTTATATATCAATGATGAAATCTTAACATTGCAACACGTGCCAATACGGCCGGGTTAACTTATAAAGTGACATTTTAAATTTCCCGGGAAATATCCGGCTGAAAACGTCTCGGTATGATGACGTTTGCGCGTGACGTCACGGATTGTAGCGGACATTTTGGAACAGCACGGTGGCCAGCTTAAGTCGTCTGTTTTCATCGCAAAATCCCACAGTATTCTGGACATCTGTGTTGGTGAATTTTTTGCAATTTGTTTAATGAACAATGAAGACTGCAAAGAAGAAAGCTGTGGGTGGGATCGGTGTATTAGCGGCTGGCTGCAGCAACACAACGCCGTCCGCCGCCCTCACCGGTGTCTGGGTTGACTTCCTCTGTCTCCGGGCTGGCTGGAACGCAGGTGAGCACGGGTGGAGAGCTAATGTTTTTAGCATTACTCTGTCGAGGTCCCGTAGCTAAGTTAGCTTCAATGGCGTCGTTAGCAACAGCATTGCTAAGGTTCGCCAGGCGGGACAGCATTAACCGTGTGGTTACAGGTCCAGTGTTTGGTTCGGTGTCTCCTGATAGTAGAAGTAATAATAGTATTGTTGATCTTCGGTCTATCCTTCCAGTCAGGGGCTTGTTTCTTCTGTTTCTATCCGCAGTTTAGCACGATGCTATCACATTAGCTCCGAAGCTTAAGTGCTTCACCGATGTATTGTCGTGGAGATAAAAGTCACTGTGAATGTCCATTTCGCGTTCTCGACTCTCATTTTTAAGAGGATATAGTATCTGAGGTGGTTTAAAATACAAATCCGTGATCCACAATAGAAAAGGAGAAAGTGTGGAATCCAATGAGCCCTTGTACCTAAGTTACGGTCAGAGTGAAAAAAGATACACCCTGGCGTCCTGCACTGCACTCTAATCCTTCACTCTCACTTTCCTCATCCACCAATCTTTCATCCTCGCTCAAATTAATGGGGTAATCGTCGCTTTCTCGGTCCGAATCGCTCTCGCTGCTGGTGGGAATGATTGTAAACAATGTGCAGATGTGCATGAGGCGCTCCACAACCTGTGACGTCACGCTACTTCCGGTACAGGCAAGGCTTTTTTTATCAGCGACCAAAAGTTGCAAACTTTATCGTCGATGTTCTCTACTAAATCCTTTCAGCAAAAATATGGCAACATCGCGAAATGATCCAGTATGACACATAGAATGGACCTGCTATCCCCGTTTAAATAAGAACATTTCATTTCAGTAGGCCTTTAAGCAACTAAAACAATCATATATATTAAATAATTATACATTAACATAAAAAAAATTAAGGCAAATTGAGCCACAGTAACTTAACAGCACCATAGGCTCAGTAGGCAGAGATTACAAAGGAAAATAACAAGTTAGCCTTTACGCAAACAATAAACTGATAGGTGTGGGCTGCACGGTGCACCTGGGAACACACTGTGCACTTCGGATTGGTGTTTCTATGCATGCGTGAGTGTGTGTGTGTGTGACTGTGCGTGTGAGTCTGTCTGTCTATGAGGCTGCAGTGCGTTGATAAATGTCCCCACACGATGTACATTTGACAGTGATTCATAGCAGGGAAGCTAACATCAGCCTACGGTGACACCCAAAATATCTACTAACGTTACTTACCGCGATGTGCTTCCTCAAATTTGACATTGAGTTCATGTAAGCTTAAGCTTGTTAATCATATGACCGCCTGGCTCTGTTTGATTGGTGAAAAGGAGTCAAACGTCACCAGTGACCGCATTTGATTGGTGAAACGTCACCAGTGACTTATTTGATTGGTGAAACGCAGACATGCGATAGATCCTACTTTGAAGGTCTGTCTGACAAACCAAAACATACAAAGCGTGCATTAACAGATCAATAAAAATCAGTAGCGAGCTGAATGTAGATAAATGGAGCGGAGTAAAAGTAGCGTTTCTTCTCTATAAATATACTCAAGTAAAAGTAAAAGTATGTTGCATTAAAACTACTCTTAGAAGTACAATTTATCCCAAAAGTTACTCAAGTAGATGTAACGGAGTAAAGGTAGCGCGTTACTACCCACCTCTGCATGCAACACTATATAAACAGGGCTGTGTGATTTTTTTCCACACTGGAAATTTAACGCATGCGGGGGCCATTTTGATATTTTTCATTTTCAAAACCATATATAAAGATGGATTTTTTTTAACCTTAAGTGCTCCTCAACTCTGGTCATGGGGACTAAAAAGGTCATTAAAGTGTAAGAAAAAATAAGTCATTTTAAAAGGGCAGCACGGTGGTGGAGGGGTTAGTGCGTCTGACGCACAATACGAAGGTCATGGGTTCGATCCTGGGCTCGAGATATTTCTGTGTGGAGTTTGCATGTCCCCACGCCCCCCACGTGACTGTGTGGGTTCCCTCCCACCTCCAAAGACATGCACCTGGGGATAGGTTGATTGGCAACACTCAATGGTCCCTAGTGTGTGAATGTTGTCTGTCTATCTGTGTTGGCCCTGCGATGAGGTGGCGACTTGTCCAGGGTGTACCCCGCCTTCCGTCCGAATGCAGCTGAGATATGCTCCAGCACCCCCCGCGACCCTGAAAGTGTCAAGCGGTAGAAAATGGATGGATGGATGAATTTAAAAACTTTTTATTTAATGCTTAAATATCCAGATCGACTGCAGATCGGGGGCGGTATGGCGTAGAGCAGGGGTCACCAACCTTTTTGAAAGCAAGAGCTACTTCTTGGGTAGTGATTAATGCGAAGGGCTACCAGTTTGATACACACTTAAATAAATTGCCAGAAATAGCCAATTTGCTCAATTTACCTTTAACTCTATGTTATTATTAATAATTAATGATATTTACACTTAATTGAACGGTTTAAAAGAGGAGAAAACACGAAAAAAAATGATAATTAAATTTTGAAACATAGTTTATTTTCAATTTCGACTCTTTAAAATTCAAAATTCAACTGAAAAAAAGAAGGCAAAAACTAGCTAATTCGAATCTTTTTGAAAAAATTAAAAAAATAATTTATGGAACATCATTAGTAATTTTTCCTGATTAAGATTAATTTTAGAATTTTGATGACATGTTTTAAATAGGTTAAAATCCAATCTGCACTTTGTTAGAATATAGAACAAATTGGACCAAGCTATATTTATAACAAAGACAAATCATTATTTCTTCCAGAACAAACATTTTTTTTAAAAATTCAAAAGACCTTGAAATAAGATTTAAATTTGATTCTACAGATTTTCTAGATTTGCCAGAATAAATTTTTTGAATTTTAATCATAATCAATCAATCAATCAATGTTTATTTATACAGCCCTAAATCACAAGTGTCTCAAAGGGCTGTACAAGCCACAACGACATCCTCGGCACAGAGCCCACATAATAATAAGTTTGAAGAAATATTTCACAAATATTCTTCGTCAAAAAAACAGAAGCTAAAATGAAGAATTAAATTAAAATGTATTTATTAATCTTTACAATAAAAAAAAAAATGTACTTGAACATTGATTTAAATTGTCAGGAAAGAAGAGGAAGGAATTTAAAAGGTAAAAAGGTATATGTGTTTAAAAATCCTAAAATCATTTTTAAGGTTGGATTTTTTCTCTAAAATTGTCTTTCTGAAAGTTATAAGAAGCAAAGTAAAAAAATTAATGAATTTAAACAAGTGAAGACCAAGTCTTTAAAATATTTTGTTGGATTTTCTAATTCTATTTGAGTTTTGTCTCTCTTAGAATTAAACATGTCGGGCAAAGCGAGACCAGCTTGCTAGTAAATAAATACAATTTAAAAATTAGAGGCAGCTCACTGGTAAGTGCTGCTATTTGAGCTATTTTTAGAACAGGCCAGCGGGCTACTCATCTGGTCCTTACGGGCTACCTGGTGCCCGCGGGCACCGCGTTGGTGACCCCTGGCGTAGAGGGTAGAGCGGCCGTGCCAGAAACCTGAGGGTTGCAGGTTCGCTCCCCGCCTCTTGACATCCAAATTGCTGCCGTTGTGTCCTTGGGCAGGACACTTCACCCTTGCCCCCGGTGCCGCTCACACTGGTGAATGAATGATGAATGAATGATAGGTGGTGGTCGGAGGGGCCGTAGGCGCAAACTGGCAGCCTCGCTTCCGTCAGTCTACCCCAGGGCAGCTGTGGCTACAAATATAGCTTACCACCACCAGGTGTGAATGAATGATGGGTTCTCACTTCTCTCTGAGCACTTTGATTATCTAATAATAGAAAAGCGCGATGTAAAATCTAATCCGTTATTATTGTATTATTATTATTAGATCTATCAATTGATATAAAGTTATTATTTTTCACAAAATATGCCATATTTTCCCTAAAAATATATATTTCAAAGCGGAATATTTGATGTGAAGTAAGTGGAGCCTTAAATAGGTCAATAATTCATAACATTAATTTGTCATTACTATTTTTTAAGCTGACCGTTTTAAAGAAAAAAAACAGTCTGCATGGCAGCTTTGTGTTATTAGAGTCAACATTGCAACTTTGTTCTAGTTACATTTCACTTGGTTGGTCCTTTAATCCACTTTATTATGAATTTGTGTTTTGTTTCAGTATTTGTAGAATGTGCCGAGGTCCCTTAAAACGTATCTGCGGGCCGCAAATGGCCCCGCATTTGACACCACTGCTATTAACAAAACTGTTACACACTTTCTTAGCTTCAGGTCCTTGCAGTGCTACTTTTATTCATGCAAACTGTTTTTTTTAAAGTCATCCATCCGTCCATCCAATTTCTAGCGCTTATCCCTTTCAGGGTCGCAGGGGGCGCTGGAGCCTATCTCAGATACAATTGGGCGGAAGGCGGGGTACACCCTGGACAAGTCGCCACCTCATCACAGGGCCAACACAGATAGACAACATTCACACTCACATTCACACACTTTAGTGTTGCCAATCAACCTATCCCCAGGTGCGTGTCTTTGGAGGTGGGAGGAAGCCGGAGTACCCGGAGGGAACCCACGCAGTCACGGGGAGAACATGCAAACTACACATTGAAAGGTCCCGAGCGCAGGATCGAACCCAGGACCTTCATATTGCCCTATTTTGCCTACAAATATTTCAAAGTGGAATATTTGATGTGAAGTAAGTGGAGCCTTAAATATGTCAATAATTCACAACATTGATTTGTCATTATTATTTCTTTAAGCAATGACAGTTTTAAAGAAAAAAAAACAGCCTGCATGGCAGCTTTGTGTTATTAGAGTCAACATTGCAACTTGTTCTCCTTACATTTCACTTGGTTGGTCCTTTATTCCAGCGTTTTTCAACCACTAGAATGCGTTCAACTTTTGTTCACTTCCTTTTCATTCATTGTGGCAGCCTCGCAGTGTTGAAGCTGAGCGTCCATTGACTTTAGCGGGGGAGCGCAGAGTGGTTTGTTCCATTGCAGCCGCACTATAAATGATGGGACAAATGTGCAGCTTTGTCACCGCCCATCAGACACGGAGCATCTCTGGTAGTGTTTGTAAAGTGGGCGTGGCCTCGTCTGGATGGGGCTTCCGCACGATGATTAGATGATCTGTCTGAGGTGGACTTCCTTTTTGATGGACAGCAAAATAAGCTGTTGTTCCGAGTTGATATGGGTATTGATACAATCATCCAAGTGGTGTTTTCTTTGTAAAATGTATCATCTTAATTTCTTATATCTGTAATTGGAGACTGTACTTGTGTTTAGAGAGTATCCCCTACTTGAATGACCAGCAGCCACTGCTAATAAGCAGATGGTATTGGTTTTAAAAGTGAAACATGTCAAAAAGGCCCCTGCATCTTTTGATTTTTCAGTGTGCGGCCCTCAGTGGAAAAAAAGTTATACTTTGGAGAAATATATAAATAAAAAAGTATCCGCCTCCCGACTCTGCATCCTGGGGTCACACAACCGTGACATTTTATAGCGCATGATATGAATGTCTTTTTATAAGAAGTTGGCGAAGACGGCGAGGAGAGCCACAATGAATCGATGAGTCAGCACAGTGGAGCGAGTGGTTAGCACATCATCCTCACAGCGTGATGGTTGTGGGTTTGAATCTGACCTCTCTGCGATATAGTGCCCCCCCAACCTTCTCCCAAAATCAGCTGGGATAGGCTCCAGCTCGCCCGTGACCCTGCACAGGATCAGCATTAACCAATGAGAATCATTTAAACTGAAACAAGATGGACGTCAAGTACTGATGCAAACACACAAAAATGTTAAATGATAGTTTTTTATACTCCGCTGAGCTTTCAATGTTTCACGTTTCATGTATTTGGAGCCCTTTATTTAAAAGTCAAACATGCATAAGTGTGGAGAGAGTTTTTTGCTTTTTTCCCATCATGCCTTGCAATGGATTTAAATGGGTGCAATTTCAAATTGTATGGTGATGGGACAGATTTTTTTATAATATTCACAAAGTTCAGTGAGCAGATTGTGTTGTGTGACCATGCGGGTTGACTTTTTGTGCTGGTTTAATTTTTATTTGTGCACCATGACTAGGGAAGATTGTTTGGATTGTGTCATATAAGTAACTGCTGTGCAGTTTACATATCATCGTCACTAACCTGACTTTCTCACATTAACCATAGGATGGTGACAATTTAGCACCTGTCAGACCCATGGGTGTTTAAATTAAAGATGAAAACTCCCCACACAGCTAGGTTGCTTATTGAAATTGTTGTTTACTGACGCTTACTATTAAGTTTTAAATATCTTTTACTGCAAAAAAAATAAAATGTCTCCAAATATCAGTTAAAAATAATAATAATAATAATAGATTTTATTTGTAAAAAGCACTTTACATTGAGTAAACAACCTCAAAGTGCTACAGTGTATTAAAAAAATAAAAAGATAATAAAAAATAAATAAAAATAAAAACTAGAACAGCCAAATAGCTAAAACTAGTATGCATGTATATCTAAAAAAAAGGCTTTTTAAAAAAGAAGGTTTTTAAGCCTTTTTTAAAGCATCCACAGTCTGTGGTGCCCTCAGGTGGTCAGGGAGAGTGTTCCACAGACTGGGAGCGGCTGTCGCTAATGAGAAGACCTGCCTTCTTGAACCAGTGCAAACCTGCATCCTGGGCCAGAACGTAGTCATCTGTTCCAGTACAGTAAGCCGAAAATCTACCTCTCTATGCACTCTTGCTCTCTTTGTGTTTTCTCCCCCTTTGTGATCAATTGTCTCGTGTTCCTCCTTGTCGCCTCTCTGCAGCCTACCTTCGTTTCCACGTCACGAGTTGTGTGTCTCGTCTCCCCCGCGTTCCCTCTGGTTCCCTGGCTGCATCTTGGAGCTCCACCCCTCGACCTCACGTCTGCTCACGGACCTCCGAGCCAGCTCTGCCTTTCTTGGACTTCCGCCTCTCGCTCAACACTACGGGAAACACACTACAGTTAATTTCCACACATAGTCGCACACCACACACACATTTGGGTTAGCACACACACTTCATTTATTGCTTATATATATATATATATATATATATATATATATATATATATATATATATATATATATATATATATATATATATATATATATATATATATATTAGGGATGTCCAATAATGGCTTTTTGACGATATCCGATATTCCGATATTGTCCAACTCTTTAATTACCGATACGAACCGATACCGATATATACAGTCGTGGAATTAACACATTATTATGCCTAATTTGGACAACCAGGTATGGTAAAGATAAGGTCCTTTTTTTTTTTTAAATTATAAAATAAAATAAATAAATTAAAAACATTTTCTTGAATAAAAAAGAAAGTAAACCAATATAAAAACAGTTACATAGAAACTAGTAATTAATGAAAATGAGTAAAATTAACTGTTAAAGGTTAGTACTATTAGTGGACCAGCAGCACGCACAATCATGTGTGCTTACGGACTGTATCCCTTGCAGACTGTATTGATATATATTGATATATAATGAAGGTACCAGAATATTAATAACAGAAAGAAACAACCCTTTTGTGTGAATGAGTGTGAATGAGTGTAAATGGGGGAGGGAGGTTTTTTGGGTTGGTGCACTAATTGTAAGTGTATGTTGTGTTTTATATGTTGATTTAATTTAAAAAAAACAATAAAAAAACAAAAACAAAAACGATACCGATAATAAAAAAACGATACCGATCATTTCCGATATTACATTTTAAAACATTTATCGGCCAATAATATTGGCAGGCCGATATCGGACATCTCTAATATACATATATATATATATATATATATATATATATATATATATATATATATATATATATATATATATATATATATATATATATATATATATATATATATATATATATATTAGGGCTGCAACAACTAATCGCTTAAAATCGATTGTAAAAAATAGTTGGCGATTAATTTAGTCATCGATTCGTTGGATCTATGCTATGCGCAGAGGCAATTTTTTTATTTTTTTTATAAACCTTTATTTATAAACTGCAACATGTACAAACAGCTGAGAAACAATAATCAAAATAAGTATGGTGCCAGTATGCTGTTTTTTTTCAATAAAATACTGGAAAGGATAGAAATGCAGTTTGTCTCTTTTATCCGATTATTAATCGATCAATCGAAGTAATAATCGACAGATTAATCGATTATCAAATTAATTGTTAGTTGCAGCCCTAATATTATATATATATATATATATATATATATATATATATATATATATATATATATATATATATATATATATATATATATATATATATATATATATATGAGTTAATACGACGTCCCTCCTGTTTGTGCCGTCTCCTCCTCCTGTACATATAACTTGACTACTAATAATCGGCATCAGCCCTGAAAAAAAACATGTCTGTCAATCTTTATTTAGAATGCGAGGGGCAAAAGAAATTTTGACATGACAACGACTATCCGATACGATATTGTATATTTTTTAGGATCCCGCCCAATGATGCAGCAGTGCTCTGACCCCTCAGAAGAATGTCTGTTACGTCTCAAAGCAGAGGCTTATGGGAGAAGATCATAGTCTGACCTGTAAAAAATGCAACCACATCCCCCGGCTAAAAAAGCTCGGCTGCTATTTATAGACTTCCCGCATGCTTCCACTGTGTATAATTCCTCTTGTTTGTTCTCATGGAAGGAACATGTCCACGCTCTGGCTTGGGTATCAATATGCATAATTCATTAACGCGTGTACACACACACATACATACATACATGGACGCAGAGGCAAGAAATGGGGCCACACTTCCAGCTTGATTGGCTGGCTGCATGCATGTTGCCATGCGTGTCTCCAATGGGGCGGCCATTAAATTGTCGGCATGGATATGTGGCCAACAGAGACATGTTTCTGCTAAATCCATCCAGATTAAACCTTCAGAAGACAACCAACAAATGTTGGACTCAAACACAAACTTCTTAAGGAACTCAGATTTCCAATAAATACATATAATAAAGCCATAAACCAAGGGCCACATAACCAAAAGTCAAAGTTTGCGGGGGCCATTTTTTATTTTGTAATTTTAAAAAAAAGATTAAAAAAATAGATAAAACATTTAAAGACACTTCTTGGTGTCAGTTTTGTGTTATAAGTGACAAAGTGTACTATTAGTTATTACAGGGGTGCCCAAAGAGCGGCCACACTGTTAAAAATTATTTTGGCTTTTATTCAGAAGGACTATTGACAGAACAACTAAGAAAAAAGAGTTAGGACAACTTCAACTAGAAAAAAGCGCGGAAACTCATTAAAAACCTGTACTAATAAGTTCACACTGCAAAAAGTCAGTGTTCAAAAACAAGAATAAAAAAATACAAAATTAAGGGGTATTTTATTTGAAATAAGCAAAATTATGTCAATACAACAAGAAAATTTGGCTTGTCAAGACTTTCCAAAACAAGTAAAATTAGCTAACCTCAATGAACCCAAAAATAC
>NC_084753.1:13090380-13117880 GCF_033978785.1 Entelurus aequoreus | reverse complement strand
CAGTAGGCCTTTAAAGTTTATTTGCTCTGTAGATACACTGAGATTAAGTCTAAGTTCATTGTGTTCTTCATGGTGTTTTTGAAACTGCACCATTTTTTTCCTCAGAATTTTCAAGAAACAAAGTGTTTTGTGAAATGGATTATTTGTGATGTGTACATTTTCAGAATGTGCTTGTACTATTTTGGGCCTGAGGTAAAACAAAGAAAACAATCTGAAGTTGTCGTCGTCATATTTTTAAGTTATCATGCCATGATTTTACCCGTCCGGGCCACATGGAAATAGATTTACCTCCATGCGATACCTGAGATAAAATTAGTTTGACAACTCTTGACTACAGTCTCATTTGCTATGTAGAATGGCGCTTTCCATCATTTTCCGCAGACTGCATTGCAAAACAATTAAACGCCCTCTTCGTCTCACACGAGATCCACCCAGGAATGGCCCATTAGAATCCCTTCCCGACTGTTATTGCTTAATGGAACAGAGAGTCCGTCACATGACCGGTTT
This sequence comes from Entelurus aequoreus, assembly GCF_033978785.1. Classification (NCBI taxonomy): domain Eukaryota; kingdom Metazoa; phylum Chordata; class Actinopteri; order Syngnathiformes; family Syngnathidae; genus Entelurus; species Entelurus aequoreus. The sequence goes on along the minus strand of NC_084753.1, from coordinate 13,117,373 downwards.
CAAGCAAAGAAAGCAAGAAAAGTGCCTTCATTTCAAATTCATCAGACATTATTCCAACTGTTTGACTCTGATGATGGTGGATTTCAAAGACTTTGAGTATATACTTTGAAAATATTGTCTTTATTACTGCTAATATTCCTAAAAAAATATGATTTGGCCATTGCATGATCTCTACACTTTCCTTCAGGTCAGAACTACTATTTGGGTTATGCCTTGTTAAGAGGGATGCATATTGTTAACATTTTAACCAACATTAGCCTCACATTTTTGTAAAAAAAATAAACAAAAAAAACGCACCTTATTTTATGGAATTTTGCCAGGAGATAGTTTGGGATTCAAAAGTTACGGTACTCCTGTACTTTGTTTTTGTAGGTAAAAATGCTATATGGAGTCACAAAATAAATGGAATCATTAAATTTCAATGAAAGTTACGGGCAGGATCTCTCCAGTTTCCATGTTGAGACAATGAAATATGCAAAGGTGAGAAGAGTGATGGTCTAAAAAAAGGGGGCCCAGATAGGATCCTGTCGACATGTACTCTCAGGCTATCACCGACCAAGAGAGCAGATAACAGAAAACCTCCACATTGGGATTTGCAAGGACAATAGAAGAATTCCTTTACCTTTAACTTTTTCCTTGATTGCTTTATCATTTTCTGGAGTGTTTGTGACTCAAATGTTGTATTCATCTGATTTGTACTGGAATCAGATCTTTTCCAAATGTGGGTAAAAATCAAATATGCCGCAGTGACTATAGCATAAATGAGCAGATCGGATATATCTTTTAAAGGGGAACTGCTCTTTTTCTGGAATTCTGCCCATCAGTTATATTCATTATGTACTGCAAGACAAGAACCCATGCTGTATGTTTTTCTTGCTTTAATGCATTCTAACTGGTAAATAAACTTTAGCAAAAGTCAGCTAACAATGGCGCTAATTGGAGTCGCTTTATTCCACCAATAGGGCGCTCTGAAAACATCCATCAACGTTTTATACACACGTAAGTATACGTGCTATGTAGTAACATTCATAATAACATGTAATATTTTAAGCATACGGCGGTGAATGATAGGCAATATTCCAGTTCCCCTTCAAAAGATGTCTTCACACCATCTAATAATATTGATTGATGTACAGTCGTGGTCAAAAAGTTTACATACGCTTGTAAAGAACATAATGCCATGGCTGTCTTGAGTTCCCAATCATTTATACAACTCTTATTTTTTTGTGATTGGAGCACATACTTGTTGGTCACAAAAAACATTCATGAAGTTTGGTTCTTTTATGAATGTATTATGGGTCTACTGAAAATGTGACCAAATCTGCTGGGTCAAAAGTATACATACAGCAATGTTCATATTTGGTTACATGTCCCTTGGCAAGTTTCACTGCAATAAGGCGCTTTTGGTAGCCATCCACAAGCTTCTGGTTGAATTGTTGACCACTCCTCTTGACAAAATTGGTGCAGTTCAGCTAAATTTGTTGGTTTTCTGACATGGACTTGTTTCTTCAGCATTGTCCACACATTTAAGTCAGGACTTTGGAAAGGCCATTCTAAAACCTTATTTCTAGCCTGATTTAGCCATTCTTTTACCACTTTTGACGTGTGTTTGGGGTCATTGTCCTGTTGGAACACCCAACTGCGCCCAAGACCCAACCTCCGGGCTGAGGATTTTAGGTTGTCCTGAAGAATTTGGAGATAATCCTCCTTTTTCATTATCCCATTTAAAGCAGTGGTCCCTAACCACCGGGCCGCGGCCCGGTACCGGTCCGTGGATCGATTGGTACCGGGCCGCACAAGAAATGTAACAAAAAGAAAATAAAAAATTATTATTATTTTTATTTTTTTTAATTAAATCAACAAAGAAAACACAAGATGCAGTTACAATTAGTGCACCAACCCAAAAAACCTCCCTCCCCCATTTACACCCATTCGCACAAAAGGGTTGTTTCTTTCTGTTATTAATATTTCTGGTTCCTACATTATATATCAATATAGATCAATACAGTCTGCAGGGATACAGTCCGTAAGCACACACGATTGTATTTTTTTATGACAAACAAAAAAAAAAAAAAACATTTAAAAAAAATAACAATAAACCCCCCCACCCCGGGCCGTGGGACAAATTTTAACAAAAAGGTTGGGGGACCACTGATTTAAAGCACCAGTTCCATTGGCAGCAAAACAGGCCCAGAGCATAATACTATCACCACCATGCTTGACGGTAGGTATGGTGTTCCTGGAATTAAAGACCTCACCTTTTCTCCTCCAAACATATTGCTGGGTATCGTACAGCTCAATTTTTGTTTCATCTGACCACAGACGTTTCCACCAGAAGGTCTTATCTTTGTCCATGTGATGTCAGTTGTAGAAAGTATTGGAAACTCAAGACAGCCATGACATTATGTTCTTTACAAGTGTATGTAAACTTTTGACCACAACGGTATACGCAGTGAAAAAAAACAAAAACACAACTATAGACTTTCAAACATGACCTAAACATGGAGTGGCTCGAGGAGACAAGTGAGAGGATGCATAAAGGTGAGGATATTTTGATTTTTTAAACAAGTTTACTGCATCGCTTCAAATTTAGTACGCTGCAGCGGATTTACTAATCCACGCGGTCAGTCTTCTCGCTGCATATTAATGATGACCGCCACCGTGCATAATATTAATAATCCACAAAGTCAAAGCACACGCTGGCACAAAGTAGACACGCTGTATAATGCAGTGTTCTCTCCTGACAGTTATTCATTCTAACCACCACCTTGAACAATATAAATAAACAAAACGACCCAGAGCAACCCAGTAAGTCAGGAAAGTTGTGGGGCAACGCGTTGTTACGAAGTAATGGCACATGCTGAGTCACGGCAGGCCATTTTTTCCAGATTGTTAAAAAGGGTGAAAAAAAAGACTGTGAGAAGCAATAAAACATTAAAATACCACTGCCATTCGTTTGTGCTCTTCAGGTTTTTAGGTCATTTAAACACTGACCAGTGATGTCACTTGTCCAAATCTCTCCAAAATTGTCAGGACTCTTTGTGGTGTGATTTGCTGTTTCCATATTTCAGTATCAATCCGTACATCACAATATTTGTGAATAGTAATAAAATGTTAATATTAGGAATGTGCCAATTCAATCGGCCACTGATCAGTTTCGGACGATTTGCGGTTAGATTACGTTCACACTGCAGGGTCGGATGTCCAAATCGGATTTTTTTGTCAAATCCGATCATTTTTTTTCCAAAGAAAAAAAAAAGTGATTTCTACTGTGAATGCAATCTGACCCACACGATGTCGCAGTGTTTACAAAAGTAAACATGGCTTCCACTCCTGGCGCATTTGTGGCAATTTCAAGGGTTTTGTGCAATCAGACTCAACATTTTCTGAACCAGATTAATGCGCGTAGATGAGTATTTTCGCTCTGGCAGTTTTACGGGATATTTTGCTTCGATGTCTGCTTGAAGAGCGTGTTTGTGGGCGAGCAGTCGGTAAAACTTTCACGTAAAAAATTTTTTTTTAACACCTGTTTTTTGCTCCGTTGTCAACTATTTATTTGCTAACCGTCTATTTGGTGAATAATTAGGACGCTTAACGCTTTTTGATGACGTTCAGGCCGGATGAACGCGACCGGAGCGGAGTTGCGTTCACATTGAGGGCGCATCGCATTTATATCCGATTTATTTGCACCTAAAAAAGGGACCTGGGTCAGATATGAAAAATTCAGAAATGCAGTGTCCACACTTCCATGTAAAAATCCGATACAGGTCACATAAGGGCAAAATAATCACCCTGCAGTTTGAACAAGGCCTTAGTCCCCCCGCTGACAAGCAGCTAGCGATTATGTGTTTCCATACACAGTGTGGAGCCGTTTCATAAGGTAACAATAATCACCTCCATTACGGAAAATAACCTGCATTTCTTAGTATCCTAGTAGCATTATCACTGGAGGACGAGGCTAAACAAGTTACACACCGAGAGCAAACCAGGAGCAAGCATGCTAATGGCTAAGCTAGCTTGAAACAACACCAACAAATAAGTGCTTAGTAAAGTTATATGGACGCACGTTATAGCAAACAGTAAACGGATATTAACATGAAATTAAAGTTAGCAAGAGGATAATATAACACGACACGTAAGAAAACCATAAATTAATGGTGTTGATACCAAGGGTACTATCAGTATGTGACGATACTACAGTGATCAGATCAATATTTTAATTTTCTCCAAACTATTTTTTGGTTGTTCTTGTTGATATTTACAAATTTAGGGAATAATTTCCTGGACGCAGGCAAAAACCAAAGGATTGAAAAAAGTGATAGATATGTACTTTTTGTTTTGTTATTGTGTACTATTGACTCTTTTTTGACCAAACAATTGAATGTCGTACAAGAAAATAAGGAACTAGTTTAAATGGTGTGTTGATAGTAAATAAACTGTCAACAGCACTCACCATACATACTATTAAAAATGTATATAGTTTGTATATTATATTGCATGTGATCGGTATTGAAGATCTTACTCATGGATGATCGCAATCGGCAGCATAAAACGCTGATCGAAACATCCCTAGTTAATAAAGTTAAAACCATTATAGCACAAATGTTTGTTTTTTTGTCAGTACAAACCTTTGGGACACGTTTGGTGAGATTTGGACAAGGTGGGGCCGGGGGGCTGTGTGACATCACTAGTCTGTAAAACCTTGAAAGGGAACTGCAATGTAATAATAATATAATAACAATAGATTTTATTTGTAAAAAGCACTTTATATTGAGTAAACCATCTCAAAGTGCTATAGTGTATTAAAAATAAATAAAATGTATTCCATTTACAATCCTTATGTAAACATGTTTTTTTTTTATATGCATTCTAAATCGCAAATAAATGCTGGCAAAAGTCAGCTCACAATGGAGTTAATGGAAGTCGCTCCATTCGCTCTAAAAAAAGATCCAAATACCTCCATCAATTATTTATATACAGCACATGTTATAAGTATATATGTAATATAGGAAGATTCATAATAACATGTAATATCTACGTATTTTGCTCATTTTCCCTTCAACAACACTGCTAATCATGGCAGACTTCATGGGAGACCACAAAGATTGCTTTGGGACAAATGATGATCCAGAACCTTATATTTTTGAGCCTGAATATGCAGAAAATGAGCTACAAGTTTTAAAGGCTGTGTGATAAACAGATTCCATGAATTGATTAACCTGCACCCCGACTTAAACAAGTTGAAAAACTTATTCGGGTGTTACCATTTAGTGGTGAATTGTACGGAATATGTACTGTACTGTGCAATCTACTAACAAAAGTTTCAATCAATCAATCAATCAATCCAGCTCTAGTGAAACATTAAGCATCATGTAGCAGTGTTGCTAAGTGCTAAACAAGAACTACAAACTACAAACATAATAAACTTCAGGAGAGACACCAAAGACTACATTGGGACAAATGATGATCCAGAACCTTATATTTTTGAGCCTGAATATACAGAGGATGAGCTACACATTTTAGAGGTTAAGAGATAAACAGTTACAGAAAATAGCAGTATTGCTAAGTGCTGAACAAGAACACAATATAACAATCACTTACTGTACACTGTACACTGTCTGCTCTCACCGGGATGCTGACTGAGGGGATGTTTATATCTTCCCGTTTAGATGTAAATAATCCTAAAGTAGTTAAGGAAAAAAAAGGTGCCGCCAACGAGCGTCATTTTGCGCCTTTCTCGTAATCTTCGGGTCAAAGTTGTGTATCAAAGTTGACCAACTTCATGGTTTGTGTCCACAACCTTCTACTATCCAAGTGAGTTGGAGTTCGAGTTTATTTGGAACATGCATGCATACAACATGATACATCACAATTTCCAGTTTCTCTATTCAACATGTTCGAAAAGGAGTAGGAAGAAGCAGAGTTTATTTAATCCTACCCCTTTTCCTTTACAATAAGGCTTGCTAAAACTTTTGTTCACTTCCAATTTATTCACAATATACTCCATAAGTAATAACAATAAAAATTAGGGATGTCCGATAATATCGGACTGCCGATATTATCGGCCGATAAATGCTTTAAAATGTAATATCGGAAATGATCGGTATTGGTTTCAAAATGATCGGTATCGGTTTCAAAAAGTAAAATGTATGACTTTTTAAAACGCTGCTGTGTACACGGACGTAGGGAGAAGTACAGAGCGCCAATAAACCTTAAAGGCACTGCCTTTGCGTGCCGGCCCAATCACATAATATCTACGGCTTTTCACACACACAAGCGAATGCATAGCATACTTGGTCAACAGCCATACATGTCACACTGAGGGTGACCGTATAAACAACTTTAACACTGTTACAAATATGCGGCACACTGTGAATCCACACCAAACAAGAATGATAAACACATTTCGGGAGAACATCCGCACCCCTTGCAGCACTAACTCTTCCGGGACGCTACAATATACACCCCCACTAACCTCTACCCCGAACCCCGCCCACCCGAACCCCGCCCACCTCAACCTCGTCATGCTCTGTCAGGGAGCGCATGTCCCAAATTCCAAGCCGCTGTTTTGAGGCATGTTAAAAAAAATAATGCACTTTGTGACTTCAATAATAAATATGGCAGTGCCATGTTGGCATTTTTTTCCATAACTTGAGTTGAATTATTTTGGAAAACCTTGTTACATTGTTTAATGCATCCAGCGGGGCATCACAACAAAATTAGGCATAATAATGTGTTAATTCCACGACTGTATATATCGGTATCAGTTGATATCGGAATCGGTAATTAAGAGTTGGACAATATCGGAATATCGGATATCGGCAAAAAAGCCATTATCGGACATCTCTAATAAAGATAAATAAATAAATAAAAAATAATTGGTGAGATAATAATAAGTGAGAGGCATGATTTATAATCTAAAATTAACTTTGATCAAATTAGAGGTGATGCAGCAGCTGAATATTTCTACATAGCAGCAAAATCTAGTCAGGGCTCTTTGACCAATGCACCGCTAAAAGTAGTTCCTCTGAGTTAGCACTTACAATAACAATATTGCTAATACTTTGCTAATATTCAGGTCACGAGACGTAACTGGAGTATTGTTGGTGGTTTTTGGATGTTTTTTTTTAGAGGGCCTTACGGGCGCAATAGTGTAATCCTATTAGCTGCATTAAAAAAAACAAAAAAAAACAGTCATTAACCCTTTTGTAATGTTCATATTGTTGTTACTCAGCCAGTGTTTGTGGGTCTGATGGACCCCTTGCATTTTGTGGCTTTTAATGCCTCACAATCAAACACTTTTATGTTAAAATACTGAACAGATGGTTACCTTATCCCAATAAACATCTGTTCAGTATTTTAACATAAAAGTGTTTGATTGTGAGGCATTAAAAGGCACAAAATGCGACGGGTCCATCAGACCCACAAACGCTGGCTGAGTAACAACAATATGAACGTTGCATGGAAATTTCTCTGCCAGTTTCTGCATCCCACAGGGATTCTTCTTTTGTGTTTCTGCACCTGCGGTTCCCACACAAGGTTGCAACATTGTTTGTCAACACTGTCTGCTCTCATTTTCTCGCACATTTGACCCTCTGATGTTCTGTGTACCTACACTCTGTCCTCCTTCAGTCTAGGCCACCTGTATGTGTGTGTGTGTGTGTGTGTGTGTGTGTGTGTGTGTGTGTGTGTGGGTAGTGGTACACAGAACATCAATTTCCACACTTCTATTAGCCCCAGGTCCAGTGGACCCGGACATTTTATATGTAATATAAATGTGTAGGGGGATGTATGGTGTATGTTCATTAAATATGTATTCTGATATATGTTCTTCACAGAAAATGAGCCAAAGCCAGTGAGTCTCAGTTTGAAAAAATAATTAATTGTATCATTTTTCTTTTGATAAAAAAAATGAAAATGGGTCCCACAGACCCGAACACCACACAAGGGTTAAAACAGCTTTAAAAGCACAAACAAAATGTTTAAAGCACAAACGTAACATAGTTATTTGAATATTTGCAATGACGAGGGTGGTTAGCGTTACTCAGGCTGAAAAACCCCTCAATAACTCAGGTTTTGTGAACATTAACCTATTTCTAATCCCCCAAACTGCTGTCAAACGCGCACACACACACACACACACGCGCACACACACACACACACACACACACACACACACACACACACACACAGAGAATTCCCTTGCCGACGCTAAGAGGAAGTGGGAACCCCATCTGGTGTTGTGTTTACGTATAGCGTGCGTGCGAATGCCCGTGCACATGTGCACGCCTTGCAAATGGCGGCGTAATGACCTGACTGCCAGTCGAGCTGCGAGGTGATGAGGAGGCAAGGGGCCATCGCTCTCCCCTTCTCCCTCGCCATCCATCACAATAATAAGGAGAACCCCCAGCTGACGTGGGGGGAGCAGTAAACATGCGGTGATTCACCTCCGCGAGATGCAGATGCAAGGGTAGGAGAGAAGGGCCGATCTATAGGCGTGTGGGACATACTGTATGTTGGGGTTGGGGGGGGGGGGGGGTGTAATCTCCTGAATATGGGATTATGTGAGGTATTTTTGGAGCGTGTTTTATGGCTGTGTCATGACTTTCCCCTCAATGTCGCTCATATTGTGTGGGGAAGGGAAAGCGGTGCCATGTCTCCAAAGAGGCTTTTTTTTTGTAACTTCGAATGTGATTACAAATGTCAATATTGATACCACTATGATTAATAACCCTAACTTCCTCATGGGAAAAAATATTGGTAAGAAGTATATACTATACTGTACTATAGGCCGCTAGTTTTTTCCTGAACTTTGAACCTTGCTGCTTATAAAACGGTGCTAATTGATGGACTTTTCTTTGCTGACGGCCATAATGTAAATAGTTAAAAACTTTTTTTTTTTTAAAACACTGAAAAAGTGTTATTTTTGTGCTATGACGCAATCTTTTTGGCGAGTTCGCTCACTGCAGGTATCAGAAGTGCTCTTATAACGGGAAGTACAAGTGCAGTTCCGTCTTCTAGTCATCCATAGCGATTCTACTCGTATAGATTATTCATTCGTCGCTCCAAAAAACATTTGTAAGTTTTACTATACAACTAAAACTGTCACGGCCTTCCGCTGCGAGCACGGCCGGCGCACTGCGGCCACGCGCCGGCAAAGCTGCAGGCAATCTGAAATCAGCGCACCTGGAACTAATCAAGACAAGCAGCATAAAGACCAGTGGACTTGAAGATCCTGGGCCGGAACGTAGTTCACTTCTCGTAGTAAGCATCCCGTCTCTGGCTCCCCTCCCGCGTACTTTCTCTCTCTCTGTACCTTCCCAGTTCCTGCGTCTTACTTTATGTCCTTTGTGTTTCCCGCAGTGCTTTCCCTTGTCTCCCATGATCGAGCTATGCGCCTCGACTTCCTTTTAAATTCCGGACTGCCTCAATCGATCCTCGACCCCTGCTTGGACACGGACCTGTTGACGCCTCGCTATATCCCCCCCGACAACCTGCCTGTCTCACAGACGTTCGAGCCTGCCTTTCCCCTCCAGGACTTTCGCCTCTCGCTCAACACTCACGGTAACACTCAGCAAGTAATTCCCACACACACAGACTCTTGGAATTTAGTCACACTCCATTCTCGAGTTTATTATATTATTGTTTATTTTATATATATATATATATATATATATATATATATATATATATATATATATATATATATATATATACACACTACCGTTCAAAAGTTTGGGGTCACCCAAACAATTTTGTGTTTGAGCCTTCATTTCTAAGAACAAGAATAGACTGTCGAGTTTCTGGCCATTTTGAGCGTTTAATTGACCCCACAAATGTGATGCTCCAGAAACTTAATCTGCTCAAAGGAAGGTCAGTTTTGTAGCTTCCGTAACGAGCTAAACTGTTTTCAGATGTGTGAACATGATTGCACAAGGGTTTTCTAATCATCAATTAGCCTTCTGAGCCAATGAGCAAACACATTGTACCATTAGAACACTGGAGTGATAGTTGCTGGAAATGGGCCTCTATACACCTATGTGGATATTGCACCAAAAAGCAGACATTTGCAGCTAGAATAGTCATTTACCACATTAGCAATGTATAGAGTGTATTTCTTTAAAGTTAAGACTAGTTTAAAGTTATCTTCATTGAAAAGTACAGTGCTTTTCCTTAAAAATAAGGACATTTCAATGTGACCCCAAACTTTTGAACGGTAGTGTATTTATGTATATATATATATATATATATATATATATATATATATATATATATATATATATATATATATATATATATATATATATATATATATATATATATATATATATGTATATATATATATATATACATATATATATATATATATATGTAATAAAACACAGAGCTACTACGCCCCCTTGTGGTCTGTGCCATCTACTCCCCCCGTACACAACAACAACAATTCTTACTACCCATGTGTGATATCTGTAGGAGCGTTTTCATGCGTATTTGTACGTTCTATCATAATGTAATGAAGCTAGCGTCGTTTACGAGTGTCTGTGTTAGTATTTTTAACTTACAGTGGCATTCCTTTTGTATCGTTTCAGTTTCATAATTCACCAAGACGTCACCGTGGAGTTATCGAGTCTGTTTAGCTGATTAAAAAGCTAGCTTCCGCAGCTAGTGGGTCCATGACGATGACTTCTGTTTTGTTTGATCAGCCGTTTTACTGCCATCTTACAGACATTGTTTGGTCTATAAATAAACATTTACAAAATCTTACTGTGTAAATAAGTAATTTCACAACATATAGATCTGCGACTTATAGTCCGGTGCGACTAGTATATGGAAAATATTTTTTTCTTCTAAAATTTAGTGGGTGTGGCTTATGTGTGCTCACGAGTTAGGAAAATACGGTCAATAAAAATTAATTAATATACTTTTAAAAATTGTTAAGAATCTTTTAAAAACGTGATCGATTATTCAGGAAGTATTTTTTGTACACACTGAGCAGCAAATAATGTCATAGTGTGGGATCAGTATTGGCCAATGGGATCGGGTGTCTCTCCCAGTTTGGACGTGCCTTGTTCCTGCTGCTCAGAGAAGCAAATACTGTACATCTCGCCGTGGCCGCAGACAGTCTAAGTCCCGCCTACTCTAAGTGGCGTCCAACTAAAGACGTGCGCACAGGGGTGACGACAACGGGAGTGAAACTGAAGAGAAAATACGTAACACAGAAACCAAAAATAAATAAAACAGTGCTGAAAATAATGTAAGGTTAGGTTTGGGTTTTGGTTATGGTTGTCTATAAATCAGCCGATAAAGCAATACTTTCAACAACCGAAATAATAACAAGCAATGATCTTGGATCACGTTACAAATTAAGTGTCAGTGCCAGTCTGGCCATGTCTTTAAAACATGGTACACTTTCATTGTCGTCACCCTTGTAGGCGCAACTTAGAGTCGTCCTGCAGGCAGACAGACGCCTGGTGTCTGTGGTAATGGAAGCTAGCGTGGAAGTAGCAGCCTTTGTGGTGCAAAATACACAGAGATTGATACTGAAAGTCCAAAGGCTGGAAACCTCACTCGAGCTGTGAGGCTCCTGTGCTGCCTTTGTAGCTGACATGATCAGGTTTTTTTGGATTGGATCGTTCAAACGTACACTACCGTTCAAAAGTTTGGGGTCACCCAAACAATTTTGTGGAATAGCCTTCATTTCTAAGAACAAAAATAGACTGTCGAGTTTCAGATGAAAGTTATCTTTTTCTGGCCCTTTTGAGCGTTTAATTGACCCCACAAATGTGATGCTCCAGAAACTCAATCTGCTTAAAGGAAGGTCAGTTTTGTAGCTTCTGTAACAAGCTAAACTGTTTTCAGATGTGTGAACATGATTGCACAAGGGTTTTCTAATCATCAATTAGCCTTCTGAGCCAATGAGAAAACACATTGTACCATTAGAACACTGGAGTGATAGTTGCTGGAAATGGGCCTCTATACACCTATGTAGATATTGCACCAAAAACCAGACATTTGCAGCTAGAATAGTCATTTACCACATTAGCAATGTATAGAGTGTATTTCTTTAAAGTTAAGACTAGTTTAAAGTTATCTTCATTGAAAAGTACAGTGCTTTTCCTTCAAAAATAAGGACATTTCAATGTGACCCCAAACTTTTGAACGGTAGTGTATCTCCATTTCAGTAGTTTTTTTTGTGATTGGATTCAGGAGGAACAAGGATTTCCAGATCTTGATGGCGAGCTGAGCCTGAATTTGTGACCCGACTGGTTACTAACACACACATACCAGAGACTGAAACGAACATTTAAAGACTGACTACTTTTGGGTGTTTTTGTTTTATTTTTTTTTGTCCGAGAGCGCTCTATTTGTTAAATGCACAGTTCAGATCTCAATTGTTGCAAGTCACTGCAAACTGTTTTGCAAATTCTGTGTACGTGTCCTATGTTGTTGCACACCCTAAAATCTGTCAGACCAGACCCATTGTCCCTTCTGTCTAAGACATGAAGTTGAAGGTAACTACGCTGCGTCAAGACAGCACCAGAAGTGTTACACTTTACTTCCATCTTAGACTTAGACTTCCTTTTTATTGTCATTCAAATTTGAACTTTACAGCACAGATAAGAACGAAATTTCGTTACATAAGCTCATGGTAGTGCAGGATAAAAAAGCAATAAGGTGCATATATAAATAAATAAATAGGTTACTGTACAGATAAATATATTGCACTTTTTCACATGCGTCCACGTTTATGGATGTATGTTATATTGTCTTTTTTATTCCAGCGAGTTAATCCATTTTGGGGGGAGTTGGCCAAATTCAAGCACTTTTTAAGGACTTTCAAGATACATTTTCCAGTTTTTCCAGTACTCTTCAAAAGGCCAAAACCAGTGTGAATCAATCCATAGCCTTGTTGTTTGAGGTCACCAAATGCTGTCTGTAGGAAAAATAGGGGAAATATGCTAAAACCTAAGCCTAACATTGAACCAGCAGTTATTAACTGAATGGGGCATAGAAAATGAAGCAGTGTTTTGTGGACTATTCAATGTCATTGGTGTTTGCAAACGTGACTGCATTTGTGTTTATCAAATTTCTTGTTCTTTTTCTTACTTACAGCACTCAATGGCATCGAACAGCACGGATTGATTCACACCGTATTTGTGCTTGCAAACTGCATAATGTCATATAAATACACGCACCCTCAAAATGTCAATTTCACTCATTTATTAACAAAACTATTCCACATTAATATAAGGATAATACATTAAAGGAAAATATTTAGTTTGTTTCACGACACCTCAGTCACCTTTCATTAAGCATATCTAGCCTTATAACTGTGGCTATGTTAACAAAATTAACAAAACGACAAAAGTTAACTTTTTTTGCTTTCACTGAGGTAGCCAGACAAGTTAAGTAGACAACGGAAATAATAGAGCAAGAAATGCATACAACCATGTTGTGTAAAAACTACATAATCATTCATATTAACTCAGCTCTAAGTTGTGAAAAAGGTTACAAATGATACATTACATGATCTTCACAGTACAAACAAGTCCAATAATGTAACCATCTTAATGCAATTAACCATTAGTAACTTGTTTGCTTTAACCGAGGGAGTCAGACAACCAAAATAATGGAGCAAAAAATACATCGAACCATGTTGGATTTCCTTTTTGCATACTTTGGAGCAGGCTACACGTGGGTTTGGTCCACGTTTTATCCAAAGTTTGTATTTGTCATTTTCCATCCAATGTTCATTAAAACGACAACCTCCCGGCATGATGGACCGATGCACCACTGTCCTCTTGGGGGCGACACAGAGCCGACATGACAGCTTTCATTTTTAAGAAAACTTATTTTATTTTTCTCCATTTTATAAATAGCTTATTGAGTCAGACCGCCGAGAAATATGATTTACATTTCCAAGCGTTTACAAGCACTTCACCCAAAATTCAAGCATTTTTCAAACCTTCAAAACACAACATTGACATCCAAGCATTTTCAAGGTTTTTAAGCACCCGTACGCACCCTGAAACAATCCTCTGGACAAAACACTTCAAGTTTGTTGAAAATTCTGAAGAAATTGGTGCAGCTTCAAAAACACAATGAGCTTAGACTTCGTCTCAGTGTATCTACAAAGCCAGGATTAAACTTTCTGGGATTGAACAAAAAACACAACATGTAAACTCTTCGAGGTATCAAATACCTCCTTTGTCATGTCCACGTATCACTCCAGTGCTAACTCAACAAACTGTAAGAAACAGAGGTAAAAACTAGAGATGTCCGATAATATCGGCCTGCTGATATTATCGGCCGATAAATGCTTTAAAATGTAATATCGAAAAAGGTCGGTATCGGTTTCAAAAAGTAAAATGTATGACTTTTTAAAACGTACGGAGCAGTACACGGACGTAGGGAGAAGTACAGAGCAGTTGCGTCTTCCAGTCATACTTGCCAACCCTCCCGATTTTACCAGGAGACTCCCAGATTTCAGTGCCCCTCCCAAAAATCTCCCGGGGCAACCATTCTCCCAATTTCCACCTCGACAACAATATTGGGGCCGTGCCTTAAAGGCACTGCCGTTGCGTGCCGGCCCAGTCACATAATATCTACGGCTTTTCACACACACAAGTGAATGCAAGGCATACTTGGTCAACAGCCATACAGGTCACACTGAGGGTGACTGTATAAACAACTTTAACACTGTTACAAATATGCGCCACACTGTGAACCCACACCAAACAAGAATGACAAACACATTTCGGGAGAACATCCGCACCGTAACACAACATAAACACAACAGAACAAATACCCAGAACCCCTTGCAGCACTACATATATACACCCCCCGCTACCCTCTACCCCCCACCTTAACCCCGCCTACTTCAACCTCCTCATGCATGTTCCAAATTCCTAGCTGCTGTTTTGAGGCATGTTAAAAAAAATAACGCACATTGTGACTTCAATAATAAATATGGCAGTGCCAGGTTGGCATTTTCCATAACTTGAGTTGATTTATTTTGGAAAACCTTGTTACATTGTTTAATGCATCCAGCGGGGCATCACCACAAAATTAGGCATAATAATGTGTTAATTCCACGACTGTATATATCGGTATCGGTTGATATCGGAATCTGTAATTAAGAGTTGGACAATATCGGAAATCTGGAAAAAAGCCATTTTCGGACATCTCTAGTAGAAACTATTCAAAAGGGTTAAGTTCACTTTTCTCGTGTTTGACAGAGACATTTAGGGGGAAAAAGGGTGCCAAATAACGATGTGTTCGAAGCAGAAGTCATAAAACGGCAGGTTTTAAGTTTCATGTGGGTCGAGGAGGAGGAGCCACAGTCACCCTTTACTGTGTACCTCCTGCTTGGCCTCGGTATAAACCATTTGCTTGCCTAACAGAATTGCTATTGTGACATCCAGTGGACACATTTAGAATAGGAGTTTCTTTCGTTAAAAAAAAAACAGCTACCGTATTTTTCGGACTATAAGTCGCAGTTTTTTTCATAGTTTGGCCGGGGGTGCGACTTATACTCAGGAGCGACTTATGTGTGAAATTATTAAAACATTACCGTAAAATATCAAATAATATTATTTATCTCATTCACGTAAGAGACTAGACGTATAAGATTTCATGGGATTTAGCGATTAGGAGTGACAGATTGTTTGGTAAACGTATAGCATGTTCTATATGTTATAGTTGTTTGAATGACTCTTACCATAATATGTTACGTTAACATACCAGGCACGTTCTCAGTTGGTTATTTATGCCTCATATAACGTACACCTATTCAGCCTGTTGTTCACTATTCTTTATTTATTTGAAATTGCCTTTCAAATGTCTATTCTTGGTGTTGGGTTTTATCAAATACATTTCCCCCAAAAATGCGACTTATACTCCAGTGCGACTTATATATGTTTTTTTTCTTCTTTATTATGCATTTTCGGCAGGTGCGACTTATACTCCGGAGAGACTTTTAGTCCGAAAAATACGGTAATTTTTACACTTGGCAAACTCATGACGAGGGGCGGATACCCCTGGTCTAAGACCTGAAGTTGAAGGTAACTACGCTGCGTCAAGACAGCACCAGAAGTGTTACACTTCCACCTTGATGATATACGAACATACGCACCATGCTACTGTCCATGGTGCCAACTTCAACGCCTCTCAATAAAATACGTTCGTTGAGTGTCAACTCAGCGAGTGTGTGTTTTGGTTGGCTGGATTTTCTGCAACAGATGACTAGACTTGTTGCTTCTTTAGCCAATCATATGTTGTCTTGGCCAGTTGCCCCGCTGATGAGGACAAGCTGTTCTTTAATTAAAATAAGGGGCCGAGGGTGTGGGAGGGGGAGAAAACATGCAACTATCCCTGAGGCTTAGGTGATATTATCCCGCAATGCCTTCTGCAGAACACCTGACGACATTGGAGCCAATGTTATTGAAGTGCAAAAGAAAAACAATTATCTGTCTGCGAATGAGCAGCAGACACTTAATTGCCGGGGCCTCTCGTTTAGAGACAGTAATCAGACAACAATGTGGTGAAGAGAGTGGGAAGATTGAACCTGGGCTTATCAGGAGACTCCTGCCACTATTACAATAGTGCAAAGGGCTCCCCCAAGGCTTCAGAATCAAACCAATTCCATGATGATAGCACCGTGTGGACTAAGGAGCCGCTTAAGAATGTTCTGTTTCAAACTCAATCTTAACCTGCTTATTTTTACAGCCTAAGTACATCAGTCAGCAATGACAGAACACAGGGTTGACAAACTCATTTTGGTTCTGGGGCCACATAAACCTTTATTAAATGTCAGGTGTGCCGGACCAGTGCAATCATATTATAATTACTGTTCCTATAAATATTAATAAGTCCATGTTACCTTTGTTTTCATGCAAAGAAATACATTCAAATGTCTTCATATTGAATGATATACAGTGGAACCTCGATCTACGAACCTAGTTGGTTCTTCAACATGGTTTGCCAACCAAAATTTTTTTGTAGTGAAGCAAAGATCCCCATAAGAACCAATAAAAACATAAATAATTGGTTACAGCCTCGACAAGTCTATTTTAGTAAAAAAAAAAACCTGTACACTTTAAAGACACATATGTATATATGTTTATATATACACATGTATATATGTTTATATATAAACACATATATATATATATATATATATATATATATATATATATATATATATATATATATATATATATATATATATATATATATATATATATATTAGGGCTGCAACTAACGATTAATTTGATAATCGATTAATCTGTCGATTATTACTTCGATTAATTGATTAATAATCGGATAAAAGAGACAAACTACATTTCTATCCTTTCCAGTATTTTATTTTAAAAAAACAGCATACTGGCACCATACTTATTTTGATTATTGTTTCTCAGCTGTTTGTAAATGTTGCAGTTTATAAATAAAGATTTATTTAAAAAAAAACATATATATATATATATATATATATATATATATTTTTTTTTTTAAAGCCTCTGCGCATGCGCATAACATAGATCCAACGAATCGATGACTAAATTAATCGGCAACTATTTTTATAATCTATTTTAATCGATTTAATCGATTAGTTGCAGCCCTAATATATATGTATATATATATATATATGTATGTATATATATATATATATATATATATATGTATGTATATATATATATATGTATATATATATATATGTATATATATATATGTATATATACATACACATATATATATGTATATATATATATACACACATATATATATATATATATGTGTATACATAGATATATATATATATATATATATATATTAAAAAATATATATATATAGATATATGTGTGTATATATACATATATATATACATATATGTGTGTATATATATGTGTGTGTGTGTATATATACACATATATATATATATATATATATATATATATATATGTATATATATATACACACACACACATATATATACACACATATATGTATATATATATGTATATATACACACATATATATATATATTTTTTAATATATATATATATATATATATATATGTATATATACACACATTTATATATATATATATATTTTTTAATATATATATATATATATATATATACAGTATATATATATATATACACACACAGTATATATATATATATATATATATATATATATACACAGTATATATATGTATATATATACACAGTATATGTATATATATACAGTATATATTAGGGATGTCCGATATTATCGGCCGATAAATGCGTTAAAATGTAATATCGGAAATTATCGGTATCGGTTTTTTTATTATCTGTATCGTTTTTTTTTATTTTTTATTTTATTTTTATTTTTTATTAAATCAACATAAAAAACACAAGATACACTTACAATTAGTGCACCAACCCAAAAAACCTCCCTCCCCCCATTTCTTTCTGTTATCAATATTCTGGTTCCTACATTATATATCAATATATATCAATACAGTCTGCAAGGGATACAGTCTGTAAGCACACATGATTGTGCGTGCTGCTGGTCCACTAATAGTACTAACCTTTAACAGTTAATTTTACTCATTTTCATTAATTACTAGTTTCTATGTAACTGTTTTTATATTGTTTTACTTTCTTTTTTATTCAAGAAAATGTTTTTAATTTACTTATCTTATTTCTTTTTTTTTTTTTTTAAAGTACCTTATCTTCACCATACATGGTTGTCCAAATTAGGCATAATAATGTGTTAATTCCACGACTGCATATATCGGTTGATATCGGTATCGGTTGATATCGGTATCGGTAATTAAGGAGTTGGACAATATCGGAATATCGGATATCGGCAAAAAGCCATTATCGGACATCCCTAGTATATATATCAATCAATCAATGTTTATTTATATAGCCCTAAATCACAAGTGTCTCAAAGGGCTGTACAAGCCACAACGACATCCTCGGTACAGAGCCCACATACGGGCAAGGAAAACTCACCCCAGTGGGACGTCAATGTGAATGACTATGAGAAACCTTGGAGAGGACCGCAAATGTATATATATATATATATATATATATATATATATATATATATATATATATATATATATATATATATATATATACACACACAGTATATATATGTATATATATACACAGTATATGTATATATATACAGTATATATATATATATACAGTGTATATATAAATATATATATATATATATATATGTATATATATACAGTATATACAGTATATATATATATAATATATATATATATATATATATATATATGGTGAGGTTAATGTCTGGTGAGGCACGACTGCATCATCACAGTCAGATTTACAAACATATGAACCTGCAGTGCAGGTGTACCTAATGTTGTGTCCCTGCGGTCGTTCGCGGCTCCTGCAGCGCGAGCATTGTTGTTTTTGCACTTTTTGGCTTCTTGTTAAGTGACTTTTTTTGGGTGGATTCGGTCTTGCACGTGGAGGGTTTGGGTGTGGGATTTGGTTGGTGTGGCCGCGGCGCTCCCGTCGGGCGGTGCATTCTGCGGCGGAGGTGTTTGGCACCAGGAGGCGGGGTTATGATACGAGCCTCACACAGTGTGTCTCCGCAGCAGTTTTATGATCGCTCAGCACAAGAAATACGTTACACACATACAGTTGTTGACAAAATACACTGTACATTATATACCTCAGCTAACTAAACTATGGTAATGTATAATATAATTCATATAGCAATACGGTCTCACTGCACAGCAGCTCAGCAGTTAGCCGAGTCATTGCGCACAATCCATGTTGAGGCACAACGTAGTGACGTGCCTCAACTGGCTGCTGATCACCGCACCGTCTCTTCTCAGTATTTGAACGGCAAATGTGAAAATAAAAATAATCTAAAACTGGTAAAGTTAAATGGAAAATAACTTTAGTATAATCACTGGATATATACAACAATTTCATAATTTTTTTTTTCTTTTTACTTTTTTTTTCTTTCCATGATGGCAGGTGAGGCCGTGCCTCCCCTGCCTCTAGTGACGGCACGCCACTGATATATATATATATATATATATATATATATATATATATATATATATATATATATATATATATATATATATATATATATATATATATATATATATATATATATATATATATATATATTTATATTAGGGGTGTCAAAAAATGTATTGATTTGTTTAAAAAGTAGAACTTTTGCCCTGGATGTTGATTATCAGTGTGGGTAATTGGAAACATGAGGTAAAAATGTGATTTAAAAAAATAGACATTGAATCATAGGGTTGCCTTAAAAAAAACATCTTAATTTACAACGGAATGATGATTCTAATTTATTTTGTTTCTGAATTGATCCAAAATTTTTAATCAACTTTCAAAAGGAAATTTTTAAGCCATTTCCATGCATACAGTGCTATTTGTCAGTTCACAGCATCTTTACGGTGTTGTTCCAGCAAGCGGCGGGTGTAAAGTTAGCGAGCTAACTTCAGATGCTGGTAATGTTGATGGATGAAAGAGAAAAATATTGTCAGCCCCGTTTTTGCTGATGGAAAAAATTAGGGTGCACTCTGAATTCTGCAATTTTCCAGATAAGTAGGAGGAACATAATTTCTCACAGCTTTGTCTATAATTGAAAAATAAAAACTCCACAGAGGGACCCACACTGAAAAATAAAAACTTGCCATTTGGATATTTTTCATCTTTAAAACCATTACAATATATCAATATTTGTTTAACCTTTAGGACTCCCCTCAAGTTTGGTCCCGGGGATCCAGAAGGGTCTCAGTTATAAAAATGTAAAAAAAATATAAAGATAGGCTCCAGCGCCTCCCGCGACCACGAAGGGAATAAGCGGTAGAAAACGGATGGATGGATATTAAATATGTTAAATACCTTCAAAAAACAAATATTAACATTCTTGGGGATCCAAAAGGGCGTACCTCATAAAAATGTAAAAAATAAGTCAAATAATATATATGTTTTATTCTTGTATGTAAACAATCAAATAAAAATATGATTTGACGCACTTTTGGATCCCCAAGAATGTTAATATTTGTTTTTTGAAGGTATTTAACATATTTAATATCCATCCATCCATTTTCTACCGCTTATTCCCTTCGGGGTCGCGGGGGGCGCTGGAGCCTATCTCAGCTACAATCGGGCGGAAGGCGGGGTACACCCTGGACAAGTCGCCACCTCATCGCAGGGCCAACACAGATAGACAGACAACATTCACACTCAATATACAATGCTTAAATCTGTAGATCAACTTTATATTTATTTGACGATTGTGTTTTTGTTTTATGGCCCTTTTGTTACAGAAAACTTTGTTTTTTATGGCAATCACAAAACATGCAATATTTTCCTGAAAAAATATTTTAAAGTGGAATATTTGAAATAAATAGACATAAGTCCATCATCAAACCTCACTAAGACATTTGTCACTAGATTTAGGGTCTGATGACCTGATTTCAGAGCATCTTTCGCTGCAATGGTCTCACTGGAGTGTTTGCGGCATGACCTTGCCAAGGCCAGTGCAAAGGGAGCCGAATTGTAGGTAAGGATCGTTTTGGTTAGGGCGAGCAGGACCATTGCTCAAGTTGTCTGTTCTGGTTCTCAAATTGATCATAATTTCATTGTGCAGAGCGGAAAGCTTCTCCGAGAGGTTATCGAGTTTGCGATTTATTACAGAAATCGTCAAAGTTTACATCCGGGCTTCTTGAACGGCTGCCATCGTCTTCCGAATTTGTCAACAGACCAGAGCAAGGGTCAATACAATCAGCGGATGACCTGTTATCGCAGTTCCAAATAGACATTTTCAATGTCCTTGATGGAAAGAATCGCCAGGCACACAACCCTCAACCTCCCCCAGGAGTTCTTCATGCATCCAAAAAAAACATTTCGTCAGCACAGGCAGATTCCCTAGAACCTGAGCATCTTGTCAATTTTGTTAAGAGACCAGTTTACTAATTTAATCTCATCCGAAGGGCACCTGCTGAAAATGTGTTTGCAACTGTGCACCGCTGGTCTGGTTTATAGAGGAATGGAGTTAATCCTGGAATTGGCACCCTTTGCTACTAAACGTTTGTTTGTAGTTAAAGATTGTGATTCGAGAAACGGTTGAAATTGAGTATCTAGGCGTGTAATGCAACGAGGAATTTGTTACTTTTACAGGTGCCGATTGAAGTCCGTTGGAACTACCGGGTAATGAGAAACGTAAAATCAATTGGTACCATATATGCCACGTGACGTCACGTCTTATTGCAGACTGAGGACAGGCTCAAGCACTTGACAAGGAAACAAGCAGTTCAGCAGACTGCCTCTAGGTAGGTGTTACAAATTTCCGTGCCAACAAAGCAAGAAGAAGGTGCTCAAAAATACAGTAAGGCTGCGCTTTCCAAAATGCACTAGCTAGATGCTAATTTATATAGAATTTACCATAGACATGTTACTTATTAGTAGAGATGTCAGATAATATCGGCCTGCCGATAATATCGGCCGATAAATGCTTTAAATTGTAATATCGGGAATTATCTGTATCGTTTTTTTAAATTATCGGTATCGTTATATTTAATTTTAATTTTTTTTTTTTTATTAAATCAACATAAAAAAAACAAGATACACTTACAATTAGTGCACCAACCCAAAAAACCTCCCTCCTCCATTTACACTCATTCACACAAAAGGGTTGTTTCTTTCTGTTATTAATATTCTGGTTCCTACATTATATATCAATATATATCAATACAGTCTGCAAGGGATACAGTCCGTAAGCACACATGATTGTGCGTGCTGCTGGTCCACTAATAGTACTAACCTTTAACAGTTAATTTTACTCATTTTCATTAATTACTAGTTTCTATGTAACTGTTTTTATATTGTTTTACTTTCTTTTTTTATTCAAGAAAATGTTTTTAATTTATTTATTTATTATTTTTTAAAAAGGACCTTAACTTCACCATACCTGGTTGTCCAAATTAGGCATAATCATGTGTTAATTCCACAACTGTATATATCGGTATCGGTTGATATCGGTATCGGTAATTAAGAGTTGGACAATATCGGAATATTGGATATCGGCAAAAAGCCATTATCGGACATCCCTAGTATATATATTGCTTATATATTGCTAATGCTTATTAGCATTAGCAATTTCACATGGCGAATTCAACATCTCCAAATCGGCCTTCAGAGAAACTAAAACTAAGATGCATGTTACAATCAAACAGCTGGTGTGTAATAAGTACAATCATCACAATATTAACACTTTGTAAGACTCAACAAAATAAAATACTGGCACATTCAGCTTGATGGCAAAGACTTCTTCCTGGCTCAGGCAAGACACTGTAGCCTATACACTACTGCCATCCAACATCTCGGAAATGCAACCGCATGCAAAATCTACTATGTAATACAGTACAGTACTTTCAAATGAGACAAATGATAAAACCAATAAAAAAGTCATAATTTGTACTGTATAGATTCAAATGTTAAAGGTACTCATCCATAAACCCAACCTGTATAAGTGCTAAGTGCTAAGAGTGCCTTTTGACCAATCATTGGCCAAACTCTCTTCATACACGACTCTGGTTCATGATGTATTTCAGTCCTCATTGTATCATGTTGCGCCCTAAAAAATTGTTCATACCGTGAGTATTCTATTTATTACGCACCTATTTAATTGTAACGTGTATCTTAGTTGTAGTTTTCATTAACAAATTTGAAGCTGTTGAAAAACATATGCTAATCAGTAGCATGTTAGTTAGTACAAGTTAGTACAATTTTAGAAGAGTGGAGCCTTGCCTATGTTGGAACATTTTTTTAACCCATTTCTCTGTTGGCATTAAAAATTGCAACATTACCTAGAGCAGTGTTTTTTTTAAGACAAGGCACATTTTTTTCATTAAAAAAAATCCAGAGGCACACCACCAGCAGAAAACATTAAAAAAAACAAAACTCCACCAGGGCCTCGTGCCTTATTTTGAGTTTGTTGGTGTTTTCCTGTGTGTAGTGCTTTAGTTCTTGTCTTGCGCTGTTATTTTGGTGTTTTCCTGTAGCAGTTTCATGTCTTCCTTTGAGTGCTATTCCCGCACCTGCTTTGTGTTAGCAAGCAAGACTATTTAAGTTGTTGCTATCCTTCTTTGTGGGGACATTGTTGATTGCCATGTCATGTAGGGATGTACTTTGTGGACGCCGTCTCTGCTCCACACCAGGCAAGTTTTTGCTGTCGTCCAGCATTCTGTTTATGTTTGCTTTGTAGCCAGTTCAGTTTTACTTTCGTTTTGCATAGCCTTCCCTATGCTTCATTGCCTTTTCCTTTGGTCATTTTTGGTTTAAGCATTACATACCTTTTTACCTGCATGCTGTCTCCTGCTGTGGTCTGCATATTGGGATCACAACAAACCATCCTCATCTCACCCGACACATTCCGACTTTTACAAAGCAATTAACTACCTGCTGCCACCTACTGATATGGAGTATTACGTGGTTACCCTGCCGAAACACTAAGTACCTGCACATTATTTGCAGATTATGATTATTGATTTGCAAAACATATTTTTTGGACCAATTAGGTGAAGTTGCATAATCTCCCACGGCACACCAGACAATATCTCACGTTAGTGTGCCGCGGCAAAGTGGTTGAAAAACACTGACCTAGAGGTATTTTAGTTTAGTCCGCTCTCAGTGCCGCTGGAGTGATCGCCTATTGTGGGCAGCTGAGTTGGCAACCGGGCATGACGTCACGCACAAGCCAGGTATCGTAACATGGCACCGTTGGCTTTTACTTTTGCCAAATTCTATAAATGCGGTTTATACAAAGTGATATATCTTGACACTTTCGAATACACTTGTTTCCTGTCAATAAATCTGGCAGGCAAGTCTGGAAGTGAGGCGTTCCTCAGGTCGCCTCTGGGATGTAATCTGTCCTCCACACACGCCTTTTAACCAACGGAGAAGTTGAGAGTGACTTTAATGGATCCAGTGCGGGATAATGACAGCCAGGATTTCAGGTAATCTGGTTAGTGCGCTGCTGGGACCGAGCTGTCAGCTCTAAAAACGGGGGGTTGGGGGGGGGGGGGAGACGGCGAGACAGGAAGGGGATGAGAGTGAGAGAGAAGCCGGACCTGACCGGGCATGAGATCAGTGGCAAAACCTGACTCAAGCCGACATCTCCTGCACTAAGCTCCCTCCTGCAGGCCATGACACCAACATGGCGACACGTGAATGCACTCACACACCTTTACAGCATGTGTGCCAATACATAATACCTTCAAAACCTTTTATCCACTCTCTTAATATGTTCCGGCCCCTTCCTCCAGGTGAAGAAGCCCAAAATGTGACTCGTTACTCATCCAAGATCACCTCAGTGCATCGTGGACACATCCAAGCTGTTAAAGCAGGGGTGTCCAAACCTTTTCCTCTGAGGGCCGCTCACTGAAAAATCTAAGTTTGCTATTTTCATATTGTTCATTTTCAAAACCATTACAATACATGGTGAAAATGTTTTTTAACTTTTAGGACTCCCCTTAAGTTTGGTTCTGGGGACCCGGAAGTGTCTCAGTCATAAAGATTTTTAAAAATATATATTTCAATGCTTAAATTTCTAGATCAGGGGTGTCTCCAAACACACATTATGTATATACACACACACACACATATATATATATATATATATATATATATATATATATATATATATATATATATATATATATATATATATATATATATATATATATATATATATATATATTTTATATATATATATACACGCATATGTATATATATACACGCATATGTATATATATACACGCATATGTATATATATATATATATATATATATATATATATATATATATATATATATATATATATATATATATATATATATATATATATATACTGTATATACATACATATACATATACACACATATATATATATTTATGGTATTTTTTATTTTATTTTTGTGCGAATGAGTGTAAATGGGGGAGGGAGGTTTTTCGGTTGGTGCACTAATTGTAAGTGTATCTTGTGTTTTTTATGTTGATTTAATAAATAAATTAAAAAAAATATATATATATATTATTTGTTATTTATTTCTTGTGCGGCCCGGTACCAATTG
This sequence comes from Entelurus aequoreus, assembly GCF_033978785.1. Lineage (NCBI taxonomy): Eukaryota > Metazoa > Chordata > Actinopteri > Syngnathiformes > Syngnathidae > Entelurus > Entelurus aequoreus. The sequence goes on along the minus strand of NC_084753.1, from coordinate 13,091,218 downwards.
ATCCACGGCCCGGTGGTTGGGGACCACTGTTCTAAGTAACAAAGACTTAATTTAGAGTTATTTGGTCAGGGTTAGAGGGTTAGGGTTAGGCCATGCAGAATAAGGCATTAATAAGTACTTAATAATGACTAATTAAGAGCCAATGTTACTAATTTGCATGTTAATAAGCAACTAATTAATGGTGAATATGTTCCCCATACTAAAGTGTTACTATATATATATATATATATATATATATATATATATATATATATATATATATATATATATATATATATATATATATATATATATATATATATATGTGTGGTAACACATACACACACATATATATATATATATATGTGTGTGTGTATGGATATATATATACATATATATATATATATACATATATATATATATATGTGTGTGTATAAGGGTATATGTACGTACGTATGTGTATATATATATATATGTACGTATGTGTGTATATATATATATATATATATATATATATATATATATATATATATATATATATATATATATATATATATATATATATGGCGTAGTGGGTAGAGCGCCCGTGTCAGAAACCTGAGGGTTGCAGGTTCGCTCCCCGCCTCTTACCATGCCGTTGTGTCCTTGGGCAGGACACTTCACCCTTGCCCCCGGTTGAATGAATGATAGGTGGTGGTCGGAGGGGCCGTAGGCGCAAATTGGCAGCCACGCTTCCGTCAGTCTACCCCAGGGCAGCTGTGGCTACGAAAGTAGCTTACCACCACCAGGTGTGAATGAATGATGGGTTTTTAACATGTAAAGCGACTTTGGGTACTTAGAAAAGCGCTATATAAATCCC
>NC_084753.1:12980380-13082880 GCF_033978785.1 Entelurus aequoreus | reverse complement strand
TACATCTGTAAGCGCAAGTTAAAACTCTACTCTGCAAGGCGAAAACCGTTTATTAACAACACCCAGAAACGCCGTCGGCTTCGCTGGGTCTGAGCTCATCTAAAATGGACTGATACAAAGTGGAAAAGTGTTCTGTGGTCTGACAAGTCCACATTTCAAATTGTTTTTGGGAACTGTGGACGTCGTGTCCTCCGGACTAAAGAGGAAAAGAACCATCTGGATTTTTATAGGCGCAAAGTTGAAAAGCCAGCATTTGTAATGGTATGGACATGGGTAACTTACACATCTGTGAAGGCGTCATTAATGCTGAAAGGTAAATACAGGTTTTGGAGCAACATATGTTGCCATCCAAGCAACGTTACCATGGACGCCCCTGCTTATTTCAGCAAAACAATGCCATGCCACGTGTTACATCAACGTGGCTTCATAGTAAAAGAGTGCGGGTACTAGACTGGCCTGCCTGTAGTCCAGACCTGTCTCCCATTGAAAATGTGTGGCGCATTATGAAGCCTAAAATACCACAACGGAGACCCCCGGACTGTTGAACAACTTAAGCTGTACATCAAGCAAGAATGGGAAAGAATTCCACCTGAGAAGCTTAAAAAATGTGTCTCCTCACTTCCCAAACGTTTACTGAGTGTTGTTAAAAGGAAAGGCCATGTAACACAGTGGTGAACATGCCCTTTCCCAACTACTTTGGCACGTGTTGCAGCCATGAAATTCTAAGTTAATTATTATTTGCAAAAAAAAAATAAAGTTTATGAGTTTGAACATCAAATATGTTGTCTTTGTAGTGCATTCAATTGAATATGGGTTGAAAATGATTTGCAAATCATTGTATTCCGTTTATATTTACATCTAACACAATTTCCCAACTCATATGGAAACGGGGTTTGTATGTACAGTTGTGGTCAAAAGTTGACGTATGGTAGGCATGGTGTTCCTGGGATTAAAGGCCTCACTTTTCCTCCTACAAACATATTGCTGGGTATTGTGGTCAAACATCTCAATTTTTGTTTCATCTGACCACAGAACTCAATTTTTGTTTCATCTGACCACAGAACTTTCCCCCAGGGAATATTCCCACATTGGTGCAGTGGCATTTGGTTTTGTGATCATTTTGTCCATGTTAGCTACTACATGCTAACTAGTTGCATTAAAGAGTCAAAGACACTTAATGAAGACAAGAGAATTCACCCCCTTCTTTTCATTCCGCTATGGCACAAACTGCTAAATGCGCCGAAAAGCACGAATGCTCTTGAAGCATGCACACGCTGGAAAACTTACCGACTTTAATTTTCATTTATCGTCTGTAAACTGACTTATCGATTATTGGCCCAGGCCTAACGTAACCTACTCAGTGGCCTAGTGGTTAGAGTGTCCGCCCTGAGATCAGTAGGTTGTGAGTTCAAACCCCGGCCGAGTCATACCAAAGACTATGAAAATGGGACCCATTACCTCCCTGCTTGGCACTCAGCCTCAAGGGTTGGAATTGGGGGTTAAATCACCAAAAATTATTCCCTAACGCGGCCGCTGCTGCTCACTGCTCCCCTCACCTCCCAGCGGGTGATCAAGGGTGATGGGTCAAACTCAGAGAATAATTTCGCCACACCTAGTGTGTGTGTGACAATCATTGGTACTTTAACTTTTTTATTTTTTTATTCCTAACGGCACTCGATCTCTGGTAAGTTATTTGAACAGTAGTGACGTGTAAATGACACCCCAGTGAGTGTGTGGCACACTCACTGGCTGTATTGACACTGAACCATGACTAATGGCGCCACAGGCTGGATTTTAAAAAGTCACTACACTTGACCTGCAAATAAAATGAAAAAAAAAAAAGTTTTAACAAATAGCTGTGCAGAAAAAATATATAAAACATGCAACTCTAGTCAATGAGCCGAATAATAAACAAGGAAAAACATTTACCTTATTTGGCGCTACAGGATTAAACTGATCATTTAGATCGATAATGGCGACGAATACTGATGTCAAACTCTCCACTCTGCCGACTTCTTTCAGTACGAGCTGCTAATAGTGAGCCTAAAGAAGCGCTTCCTGTTAAAACAGTTTGGTGCTTCACAGTAGGGCTGGGCGATACAATTATATCAATGTATATCGTGATAAACACGTCATCCATATCAGTAAGAAATGTGTTCGATACAACTTTCGATTGACTTGTATTTATTTTACGTCAGAAGAAACCGGAAGTCGCGAAGCATGGTTGGTTGCATGAACAAAGGCGCTCGCTCTCCGGTAACCGAGCAACGCATGAAGTGATCACTGATCAGTGGGAGTGACACGCTAACAGCCAATCAGATAACAGTATCAACTATCCGTGCCAGCTAGCGATTAGTGCTTACGTTTTCAGCTAGTGATTAACGCACTAGTTGCCAGGTGGTGAGTAGTGTGCTTGTTGTCAGCTCGCAATTAGCGTGGCAGTTGCCAGCTAGCAATTGGTGCGTTAAGTTTTCAGCTAGTGATTAGCGCACCACTTGTCAGCTCACAATTAGTGTGGCAGTTGCCAGCTAGCGATTAGTGCATTAGTTTTCAGCTAGTGATTAACGCACTACTTTCCAGGTGGTGAGTAGTGTGCTTGTTGTCAGCTAACGATTAGTGCAATAGTTTTCAGCTAGTGATTAACACACTAGTTGCCTAGTGGCGAGTAGTGTGCTTGTTGTCAGCTAGCGATTAGTGCTATAGTTTTCAGCTAGTGATTAACACACTAGTTGCCAGGTGGCGAGTAGTGTGCTTGTTGTCAGCTAGCGATTAGTGCTTTAGTTTTCAGCTAGTGATTAACGCACTAGTTGCCAATTTGCGAGTAGTGTGCTTGTTGTCAGCTGGCAATTAGCGTGGCAGTTGCCAGCTAGCAATTGGTGCGTTAATTTTCAGCTAGTGATTAGTGCACCAGTTGTCAGCTCGCAATTAGTGTGGCAGTTGCCAGCTAGCGATTAGTGCATTAGTTTTCAGCTAGTGATTAACGCACTACTTTCCAGGTGGTGAGTAGTGTGCTTGTTGTCAGCTAACGATTAGTGCTATAGTTTTCAGCTAGTGATTAACACACTAGTTGCCTAGTGGCGAGTAGTGTGCTTGTTGTCAGCTAGCGATTAGTGCTATAGTTTTCAGCTAGTGATTAACACACTAGTTGCCAGGTGGCGAGTAGTGTGCTTGTTGTCAGCTAGCGATTAATGCTTTAGTTTTCAGCTAGTGATTAAGGCACTAGTTGCCAATTTGCGAGTAGTGTGCTTGTTGTCAGCTGGCAATTAGCGTGGCAGTTGCCAGCTAGCAATTGGTGCGTTAATTTTCAGCTAGTGATTAGTGCACCAGTTGTCAGCTCGCAATTAGTGTGGCAGTTGCCAGCTAGCGATTAGTGCATTAGTTTTCAGCCAGTGATTAACGCACTAGTTGCCAGGTGGTGAGTAGTGTGCTTGTTGTCAGCTAGCGATTAGTGCATTAGTTTTCAGCCAGTGATTAACGCACTAGTTGCCAGGTGGTGAGTAGTGTGCTTGTTGTCAGCTAGTGATTAGTGAGACAGTTGCCAGCTAGCAATTGGTGCGTTAGTTTTCAGCTAGTGATTAGCGCACCACTTGTCAGCTCGCAATTAGTGTGGCAGTTGCCAGGTCGCGATTAGTGCATTAGTTTTCGGATAGTGATTACCACACTAGTTGCCAGGTGGCGAGTAGTGTGCTTGTTGTCAGCTAGCGATTAGTGCTTTAGTTTTCAGCTAGTGATTAAGGCACTAGTTGCCAGGTGGTGAGTAGTGTGCTTGTTGTCAGCTAGCGATTAGTGCTTTAGTTTTCAGCTAGTGATTAACGCACTAGTTGCCAGGTGGCGAGTAGTGTGCTTGTTGTCAGCTAGCGATTAGTGCTTTAGTTTTCAGCTAGTGATTAACGCACTAGTTGCCAGGTGGCGAGTAGTGTGCTTGTTGTCAGCTAGCGATTAGTGCTTTAGTTTTCAGCTAGTGATTAACTCACTAGTTGCCAGGTGGTGAGTAGTGTGCTTGTTGTCAGCTAGCGATTAGTGAGACAGTTGCCAGCCAGCAATTGGTGCATTAATTTTCAGCTAGTGATTAGTGCACCAGTTGTCAACTCGCAATTAGCGTGGCAGTTGCCAACTAGGGATTAGTGTATTAGTTTTCAGCTAGTGATTAACGCACTAGTTGCCAGGTGGCGAGTAGTGTGCTTGTTGTCAGCTAGCGATTAGTGCTTTAGTTTTCAGCTAGTGATTAACACACTAGTTGCCAGGTGGTGAGTAGTGTGCTTGTTGTCAGCTAGCGATTAGTGAGACAGTTGCCAGCCAGCAATTGGTGCATTAGTTTTCAGCTAGTGATTAGTGCACCAGTTGTCAACTCGCAATTAGCGTGGCAGTTGTCAACTCGCAATTAGCGTGGCAGTTGCCAGCTAGCGATTAGTGTATTAGTTTTCAGCTAGTGATTAACGCACTAGTTGCCAGGTGGCAAGTAGTGTGCTTGTTGTCAGCTAGCGATTAGTGCTTTAGTTTGCAGCTACTGATTAAGGCACTAGTTGCCAGGTGGCGAGTAGTGTGCTTGTTGTCAGCTAGCGATTAGTGCTTTAGTTTTCAGCTAGTGATTAAGGCACTAGTTGCCAGGTGGTGAGTAGTGTGCTTGTTGTCAGCTAGCGATTAGTGCTTTAGTTTTCAGCTAGTGATTAACGCACTAGTTGCCAGATTGTGAGTAGTGTGCTTGTTGTCAGCTAGCGATTAGTGAGACAGTTCCCAGCCAGCAATTGGTGCATTAGTTTTCAGCTAGTGATTAGTGCACCAGTTGTCAACTCGCAATTAGCGTGGCAGTTGCCAGCTAGCGATTAGTGCTTTAGTTTTCAGCCAGTGATCAAGGCACTAGTTGCCAAGTGGTGAGTAGTGTGCTTGTTGTCAGCTAGCGATTAGTGCTTTAGTTTTCAGCTAGTGATTAAGGCACTAGTTGCCAAGTGGTGAGTAGTGTGCTTGTTGTCAGCTAGCGATTAGTGCTTTAGTTTTCAGCTAGTGATTAAGGCACTAGTTGCCAAGTGGTGAGTAGTGTGCTTGTTGTCAGCTAGTGATTAGTGCTTTAGTTTTCAGCTAGTGATTAACGCACTAGTTGCCAGATTGTGAGTAGTGTGCTTGTTGTCAGCTAGCGATTAGTGCTTTAGTTTTCGGCTAGTGATTAACGCACTAGTTGCCAGATTGTGAGTAGTGTGCTTGTTGTCAGCTAGCGATTAGTGAGACAGTTGCCAGCTATCAATTGGTGCGTTAGTTTTCAGCTAGTGATTAGTGCACCACTTGTCAGCTCGCAACTAGCGTGGCAGTTGCCAGCTAGCGATTAGTGTATTAGTTTTCGGCTGGTGATTAACACACTAGTTGCCAGGTGGTGAGTAGTGTGCTAGTCGTCAGCTAGTGATTAGTGCGGCAGTTGTCAGCTTGCCAGTAGTGCATTAGTTTTCAACTAGTGATTAGCACACCATTTTCCAGCTAGCGATTAGTGCGCTAGTTTGCCAACTAGCAAATAGTGTGCTAGTTGTCAACTAGCACCCCAGTTGCTAGCAAATAATTGATTAAGGAGCTAGTTTCGAGCCAGCAATTAGCACGGCAGTTGCCAGCTAGCTATACTGTATTATTACAATATCGTAGGACAGTATTGCACATTAGAGGAAGCCTAAATAGAGACAAACATACATTTGAGTTTCATTCTCCAAAAACGGACAGAGATTGGCGGCTCTCTCCTCTTTAGCCGCCATAGAGAGTGACATGTCCGCCCAACACATTGATTTCAATACTAATATCAGCCTTTTTAGTGAGAGGCTGATGTAATTTGCATTTAGATTGAAATGACTCGGGCACGGCCAGGACACCACTGAAGGCCACAGAAAGGGAAACGAGAGAGGCGGATGTCGAGGGGCGGTGGTGCTTCAGCTTTGCCCGCTTTTTTTTTTTTTGTGCTTTTTTTTAACCCCACAAAAGGAGACAAAACAGACAAGTGAAGTCCAGTGCATGCTCACGTAAGATAATGTTAACTAAGTTAACCAAGTCAACTTAGTTAACTTAACTAAGTTAACACACTTCCTGTTCAAGAGGGCATGTTTAAACAACAACAACCAACTGATTGTGTTGTTTGCATCAACAGTTACAAATATATTGTTTGCTCTGGCATAGTCAATAATTGTATGTTTTCATACTCTACTAAAGGTTTGCACTAGAGATTATCGGCCCATAAATGTTTTAAAATGTAATATCGGAAATTATCGGTATTGGTTTCAAAAAGTAAAATTAATGACTTTTTAAAACGCCGCTGTACGGAGCGGTACACGGACGTAGAAGCAGTTGTGTGTATTGTTTATTATCAATAGCACTATTTCTATTGGTATTCATATTGCTCCATTTTTAGTGTAATAATGCTCATTGTCATTTCTGTATTTTTATTTTTATTTTCGCTAACTGCTTATTTGCTATTACTTTTACCATCATATTTGTACATGTCGTATTTGCTGATGTTGCTCTGTTGTTGTTGTTGTTGTTGTTGTTGTTTTTGTCTCTCTGTCTAATCCCCCTCTTGTCCCCACAATTCCCCCCTCTGTCTTCCTTTTTCTCTCTTTCTATCCCCTCCTGCTCCGGCCCGGCTGCACCAAATGATAATATAAATACATTTAATAAAGTCAAAATACAAGTAAGGCAACAAGAGAAGTATCCTACACTTCTCTTTTGTAAAGTAAATCTGAACAGCCGATATGGGCATCTACATCTGCTATATGATTTGCCTGAGAAGCTGGGCAGGACATTATTAAAAAAAAAAAAAAAAAAAAAAAAAAAAAAAAAAAAAAAAAGTCAGCAGCCCCTCCCCTCTCCCCTCTCCCACACACAACACAGGAGTTGACGACTGCAGCATGAGAGGTTTACTGGCGACGCTTGATGACCTCATCAAACCGCCGCGAGCGTAGCATAACAACAACAAGAGTGTGTTGTTGCCGGTGCTGTAGCCACGGCTAACAAGCGAGCTCGCTCGGTGACTGACTAACGACACCATGTCTATGGTTTGGGATTATTTTAAAGTGTCTCTGACGGATAAAAAACTGGCAATTTGCAATGACGGCAAAAAGTTGGTTATGCGAGGAGGAACCAAGACGTCTTCTTTTAATACGAGCAATTTGATCTCCCACCTCTTCAAGAATCATAAGGAGATACACGATGAATACAAGCGGAAGATGGATGGAAAGCAAACACCGAAAAAAAGTAGTATCGCACAGTTGTCGCTTAAAGACTCCGCCGAGAAAAAACAAAAATACAACAAAAAGCTCACGTTGTGGTCAGGGACTACGCACGCAGTATGGCAAAAGTTACGGTGGAGTTTGGTGTTGCTAGTCTGCCCTGCATGGCGCACACTTTGCAGCTTGCAGTGAACGGAGGTGCCCTGTATCAACGCAGAATTTCAGAAGCTCTGGCTGACTGGTAGGACACTTCAAGCACTCACCACTCGCTTGCAGCACATTTGTGTTACTCATACAAATACGTTAGAGCAGGGCAGATTGAGCCCAGTTTATAATTTCCTGTTATACAGTATACCAGGCAGTCTTGCACTAAAGGAGGACTGTTATTGTTTACTTTAGTACTCTAGTATACTCTGGACTCAATCTGTGTGCCTTCATTGTTTTTGTAGCTGTTGTTTTGAGGCATGTTAAAAAAAATAATGCACTATGTGACTTCAATAATAAATATGGCAGTGCCACATCGACCCCTTCTGAGCGCCTATTTTCAGCTGCTGGGAATATTGTAAACAAGAAAAGAAGCAAAGCAAGTAGACATGCTAACCTTTCTTCATTACAACTGTTAGTCACCCACTGGAATGAGTAGAATTGGTTATTGTGTACTGTGTTGGACTGGATGTTTATTTTGCACATTTTAAAAGCAATACTTAATGTTTACAGTGCTCCAGAATATTTAGATTGGCACTTTTTTGTATTGGATGTTTATCTTTATTTTTGCACATTTTAGCAAATAAGCAATACTTTCACTTTTGTTGAAATGTTTACACTGTTGTTACAGAATATTTCGTTTTGCACTTTTTTGTATTGGATGTTTATCTTTATTTTTGCACATTTTAAAGCAAAATAAGCAATACTTTTACTTTTGAAATGCTTATACTATTGCAGAATATTAAGATTTGCACTGGATGTTTACTTTTATATTTGCACATTAAAAAGCAAATAAGCTACTTTTAATTTTGTTAAATGTTAAAAGTTTTAAATGTTTACATTGTTACAGAATATTTTGTCATGTTGTTGTCAATGTTGACTGAGTGGCCATACTTTTTTTTTTTGTAAATAAAAGCCATGCCTTTTGAAAAAACTGGCCTACTTTTATTTTTTCATCTTCATTTTAAATAAAATAAAATAAAAAATAATCGGTAAAAGGAAAAATAATCTATAGATGAATCGAAAAAATAATCTTTAGATTAACCGATTAATCGAAAAAAATAATCTATAGATTAATCGATAGAAAAATAATCGTTAGCTGCAGCCTTAGTGCAGTTCCCCCTTTAAAAAAAGGGGTGTGCTCCAATTTTGCACTTATCAAATGCACATGAAGTATATCAGCAGAAACCCGCCCAGAAATGTTGTGGTTTGTATTTAACACTAGTTTTTTTGGACCTTAGTAGATCAGGACCATAATCTTGATATACCGAATAAATTCCAAATAAACCTCCATATTATCAAGTGGAAATAAGGATTTTCTAACATTAACAATAAAAAAAAATCGGAATTGATCAAGTTCGTTTGTTTTACAGTCAGCTTAAAAATGAAAGATCCCTGGCCTCTTTTCAGACTCCTACTTCGCTCTAAAGTCAATCTCTACTTCTCTTTGACCTTCCTCCAAGATGGCGTAATAATTATACGTCAGCTTCCCCCCAGTACTCAAGTTGTCTACCAATCTTTGCACACTGCTTTCAGTCGCTGTCACTCCACTTCAACTGAATCACTGCTTCCTATTGATACCAAGTCCTCCACCTTCAAGGTTTCACTGGTGGCAAGTACAGCTCCTAAAGCTATCTAATGTGAAATATGGAGTTCCTCAAGGCTCTGTTCCCAGACCACTCATTTTGGCCCACAATACCTTATATTTGGAACAAATTGTAGTAGTAATAATTAGGGTTGGGCACCAAGTTGATACCAACAAGCAAAATATAAACTGATACTTTTTTCAGTATCATAAATACCGAATGCTACATAACACGCTTTCTCGGCGTGCCACGGAAAAAAACTGCTGCAGTTTCCATATATTTACTTATCCGTGGAAGCCTGTCACTATGCGGATTTGGATCTCGCTCATAAACAAATGATAATGTAAGTGTGTGAGCGTAGCATTACTGTAGGTGTGGCGTAGCTCCACTTCACAACACACCTCAATAAAACGTAGCAGAAAGGATCTGTGATGCACTCTAGCAAGGAGAGGTACATATTAAAAGTAAAGAGATCCGTATATTGCATCATGCATTTATTAGTCAAATACAAGCGGTCACAAAAGTATTCGCTGTGCGAGTGAGCGGAGATCCGCCACCACAAGCCCAGGGAGTGTGAAACACATAAAAAAGTCAATACCACGCCATCACTAGACTAGGGATGTCCGATAATGGCTTTTTGCCGATATCCGATATTCCGATATTGTCCAACTCTTTAATTACCGATACCGATATCAACTGATACCGATATCAACCGATATATGCAGTGGTGGAATTAACACATTATTATGCCTAATTTGGACAACCAGGTATGGTGAAGATAAGGTACTTTTTTTAAAAATTAGTAAAATAAGATAAATAAATTAAAAACATTTTCTTGAATAAAAAAGAAAGTACAACAATATAAAAACAGTTACATAGAAACTAGTAATGAATGAAAATTATTAAAATTAACTGTTAAAGGTTAGTACTATTAGTGGACCAGCAGCACGCACAATCATGTGTGCTTACGGACTGTATCCCTTGCAGACTGTATTGATATATATTGATATATAATGTAGGAACCAGAATATTAATAACAGAAAGAAACAACCCTTTTGTGTGAATGAGTGTAAATGGGGGAGGGAGGTTTTTTGGGTTGGTGCACTAATTGTAAGTGTATCTTGTGTTTTTTATGTTGACTTAATAAAATAAATAAATAAATTAAAAAAACCACAAAAAAAACCTGATACCGATAATAAAAAAAACGATACCGATAATTTCCGATATTACATTTTAACGCATATATCGGCCGATAATATCGGCCTGCCGATATTATCGGACATCTCTACACTAGACCCATACCAATTTGCATACCAGGACAACCGATAGATATATTTTTGAATAATTCAGTATGCATCCATGCACTAATTTAGTCCCGATTTCTCAAATAGTTTGACTCTAAATAAGCCTCCGAAAACCCATGGAAACACCATAATCCGATAGTGTTCGGTTTTTGAAAAGTTGGACTAACACACCTGTATTATGCCAGATCTCTCCTGGGGGTGTGCGCGCCGGAGGGCACCCTTCGTATCGCGCATGCGCTATTCTCGGCGCGCGGGATATAACACGGAAGCAGATACCGTTCAATAAAAACATAGCAGCAATTGTAATGAAGACAATATTTTTTATTTGACTCACAAATTAAAAGAACAGACCATTTTCAAGTGCATTGATGGTAGAAAAAAAGAAATAATTATTGAAGAATGTAGCTAAGGAAATGGAGAAGGCCGGCTTATTTCGGACTCCCGAATGAAATACGAATGAGATGGAAGAGATGCAGGTATGTACACTATATTGCCAAAAGTATTTGGCAATATTGGAGTGCCATCCCATTCCTATCCTGGAGTATTCGAAGTTCCTTCCAATAGAACTAAGGGGCCAAGCCCATCTCCTGAAAAACAACCCCACACCATAATTACTCCTCCACCAAATTTCATCACTCCAGAGAAGGCGTCTCCACTGCCCTAGAGTCCAGTGGCGACGTGCTTTACACCACTGCATCCCACACTTTGCATTGGACTTGGTGATGTATGGCTTAGATGCAGCTGCTCGGCCATGGAAACCCATTCCATGAAGCTCTCTGCGTACTGTACGTGGGCTAATTGGAAGGTCACATGAAGTTTGGAGCTCTGTAGCAACTGACTGTGCAGAAAGTTTTTGCACTATGCGCTTTAGCATCCGCTGATCCCTCTCTGTCAGTTTACGTGGCCTACCACTTCGTGGCTGAGTTGCTGTTGTTCCCAAATTCTTCCATTTTCTTATAATAAAGCCGACAGTTGACTTTGGAATATTTAGGAGAGAGGAAATTTCACGACTGGATTTGTTGCACAGGTGGCATCCTATGACAGTTCTATGCTGGAAATCACTGAGCTCCTGAGAGCGGCCCATTCTTTCACAAATGTTTGTAGAAACAGTCTCCATGCCTAAGTGCTTGATTTTATACACCTGTGGCCGGGCCAAGAGATTAGGACACCTGATTCTGATCATTTGGATGGGTGGTCAAATACTTTTGGCAATATAGTGTATATATATTACAATGGCAAGTAAAAATGCCTACAAAAACGTCTTCACACTGCATTTGTGCACTCCAAACTGATTAGCAATACCTTTGTATTCCTCACAACTGGCAAGATAGTCCAGAACAACAGCAACCTTCATCTGGAACTGTATCAGTCAGGACACGAACTGTCTTCAAACTCATTCCATCAATCCACAGTGCCTTATCAATGGACTTTGACACATTCCAAAGTTTTGTTTCCATGATTCTACCATAGAAAATTCCTTTAAAAAAACTCCCGCCCGTCTTTGTTTGCTTCTGAGCTGCATCAGCTCCAATACATTCTTGGTAGTAGCGTCATGTTTGTAGCGCAATCCAAGATAATTTCTTGATAGTTACTGCTATAAAACATCAATACAGCCATTAGAGATGTAGTACTTGTAATCTGTGCCAATATTAAGCAGACATCAGGTACCACAGAGCTCAGCTGGTAACTTGTAAGGAGCCACAGGCTAGTGTGACGTCATAGGTCAACAGGAAAAGCAATATATTTATCCGCGCTAAAAGGAATTAAGCACCCCCCAGTGTATAGGAGGCACACGGCGTATGACAGTGTCCTTGGACACTTGGTAAAAAAATAACTTTTTGAGAAATCAGACTAATTTAGTGCATGGAAACATAGTGACTGCTAGAGTAGTCCACAGACTCTTGGAACATGTTGGTCTTAAGAACGCCAACAGTAGGAAGCAGTGGAGGCTCCTCCATAGAGGTGGAGGAGGCCTGGCCTCCCCAATAATTTGAGAGAAGAGAGAGATTTAAAAAAAACAATAAATATATTTATTTTATTTATTTATTTTAACAAAAAACATATTTTTTATTTTTTATATTCATATTATTTTAGTTTTGTTCATAAATCTAAATGTTCCCATGGCTAAAACCCAATATTGCAATTGTAAAGCAACAGGCCAGATTTCCCTATCAGTTTGTATTAAGGGAGGCCAGGCCTCCCCTAGGAAATTAGCTTCTCATAGAAGTCAATGTAATGCATGCTTTTTCATGCCAATATGTGATTGGCCAGATCACTGAAAATGGGTGGGCAACGGAGGCCTGGCCTCACCATGCATTGTGTCCAGGGCTGAAAGATTGACATTTTGTTCGTCCAATCACATGCTACTGGTTCATTTGGAATCAATCCTTTCCTTTCCTAATCAACACAGAAGCCATTTTGAGAATTCGCCAGCCACTTCAGTCAAACAAACACTCGCCATAGTGGCTACGAGTGTCCTATCAACTTGTGCTTTTCAGGAAATTTAGAGAACACCCCTGGCTATCATCCGTGAAGTTTATAGCTCATATAGCCAAATACTTTTGCTTAAAACGACCTCGGAAATCGGCGAGATTCTGGCGCAATTTGAGATCTTGGGCTGGAGATAGATATGCGTTAACGTTAAACCCTTCACTCTAGGCATTTCTCCTTGAGTTGACAACATCTCTGAGACAGATTTCGAAAGCAAAAGCTGCTGCTGCTAATCGCTCATTGACATTTATCTCTGTAGTTTGGACATTTTTACAGTTGAAGTTTAGCTCAGTGTTTTCCATCCAGTTAGCTGTGTGTGTTCGAGCAAGCCTAGATTAGCCAGGCAAAATGGATGTGAGAGAGGAAAATGTACATGGAACAGGTGCTTGTGGTGGTGGCTTGGGTCCGAATCCAGTGGAAGAGGAGGATGGAGTTCAACCTAGATGCAGGCCATGGGATGGGAAAGAAAATCTAGTCGACTATTTGTTTTTGTTTTTGTTTTTTTTTAATCTGGGGATGGATGGCTGAGTTGGACACGTTCTGGATCCACACGACCTGTGAGTATTCTCACTACTTTGCTCTCAAGAAATTGCAGTACAATCTGAATTACTTTTTGGATGAACTGGGTGTCTACCAGTGTTACACCACTAGTTCTCAGTAGTAATAACACTCCATTTCATGTCTCTCAGTAGATGAAGCCAGCTGCAACCCGTAGAGTGGAGTCGTGGAGAGAGCCCCTCGCCACTCAGCTAAACCAGAGGTGGGTTGAAATCTCTACCAGTGTTATACCACTAGTTCTCAGTAGTAATAGCAGTGTTATACCACTAGTTCTCAGTAGTAATAGCAGTGTTACACCACTAGTTCTCAGTAGTAATAACACAAAATTTCATGTCCTGTATTTCTCAGTAAATGAAGCCAGCACCAACCTGTGGAGTGGAGTCCAGGAGAGAGCATGCCGCCCCTCAGCTAAACCAGATGTGAGTTGAACTAATTAGATGTCTCTACCAGTGTTACACCACTAGTTCTCAGTAGTAATAACACTCCATTTCATGTCTCTCAGTAGATGAAGCCAGCTGCAACCCGTAGAGTGGAGTTGTGGAGAGAGCCCCTCGCCCCTCAGCTAAACCAGAGGTGGGTTGAAATCTCTACCAGTGTTATACCACTAGTTCTCAGTAGTAATAGCAGTGTTACACCACTAGTTCTCAGTAGTAATAACACAAAATTTCATGTCCTGTATTTCTCAGTAAATGAAGCCAGCACCAACCTGTGGAGTGGAGTCCAGGAGAGAGCATGCCGCCCCTCAGCTAAACCAGATGTGAGTTGAACTAATTAGATATCTCTACCAGTGTTACACCACTAGTTCTCAGTAGTAATAACACTCCATTTTGTCTGTGTTTCTCAGCAGATAAAGCCAACTGGAACCATATTTTTACATATTTTATATTAAATATATTGAATAAAACTACATATGATAAAGAAAGTGTTATCTTATCTTTTTTATATGCTAAACTTGATTAAATTGGTGATTACATGTTGAAGCTGTAGAAGAATGAAAAATGTAAGCTAAACAAAATTGTTTTTAACTACATAATTAAAATTCCTGCCTTTTACACATGTTCACTTGGCGTTTATATAACATCCAAATGTCATTTCTCAGCTTAATTATCAGGCAGGCTCATAGACTTACAGCAATGTAATTTCTTCAGGAAGGCACAAGGCTAAGCTCTGCACAATGAATTGCATCAGCAAGAACTTTCTGACTGTAGCTTACACTCCAAATAGTATGCCTTTGGCCAGCACAAAGACAGATAAGAGAACAGGGAACATTCCATCGCGAGTGAAGTGAGCAAGCGGAAAAAAATGGCCTCCTCAATTCTGGAAGTCACCAGCCTCCACTGGTAGGAAGGGGATTCATATAAAGTTAAAGTCCCAACGATAGTCACAGACACACTAGGTGTGGTGAAATTATCCTCTGCATTTGACCCATCCCCATGTTCACCTCCTGGGAGGAGAGGGGAGCAGTGAGCAACAGCGGCGGCCACGCTCGGGAATATTTTTTGGTGATTTAACCCCCAATTCCAACCCTTGATGCTGAGTACAAAGCAGGCAGGCAATGGGTCCCATTTTTAAAGTCTCTGGTATGACTCGGCTGGGGTTTGAACTCACGATCTTCCAGTCTCAGGGTGGACACTCTAACCACAAGGCCATTGAGCAGGAAATTGGCCCTATTCGTCACAGTTTACCTGACATGTGAAATGTGACAAATTTGTGGCGTGCACTATCCACTTCAGCCGCCGGGTAGCAGTTGTGTTGAATATCTTAAAACATATCCAACTTTGACGACAGCATCAGTTGCTATGTAGAGTTTTGCATTTTAAAAAAAAATTCAGCAGACTGCATTGCAAAATAATTAACCCCTCCCCTTTTCTACTCACGCGAGATCCACCCAGGAATGGGGCCATATGAATCCCTTCCCCAATGTATACAAGGCTGCTCTGTGTCGACTGCCGTTGAGCTTTCAAAACAATCCGGCCTAACAAACCACGGTCTAAGCTCCAAAACCTCGGTCTGAGCACTACTCTCTGTGACTGGATTCCACTGTCAAATATGCCGAGGTCACCACAGTGCTGGATGAGGTGCAACAGCTGGCATCATGGCGTGACAGTAACAACTTGGTCCTTAACGTTTGACAAACCAAAGTAGTAATTGTGGACTTCAGCACAAAAGGGCAAAAAGAAAACATCCTCTACTCTTGATTGGTTGTAGAGAGGGTTAAACATTTCAAATGTTTGGGTGTGATTGTGACAGACCACCAATGCTTCTACGGTTGGAAAGGCCCAATAACACCCTTTGTTTTGAAAGAAACTTATGTAACTTTCACAACTGTGACATCAGACCTGTCCTGACATGGTTTCTTAGTGTGCTTTGCTTGCTGCACTAAAGCTAGCCAACAGGCCCTCCAGCGAGTGGAAAATGACATGGACAACACTCCCAGAGATGAGTGCCATGTATACCGCTTGCTGCCTAAAACGAGTACACAACGCGTGGCCTGTTCCACCGGCTACCACCTGGAAGAAGGTACAAATCTATTCACGCCAGGACCACCAAGATGTCTCAGACTGTATCCTCAGGCTGTGAGACTGCTAAATGAACAGCCTGCCTCCGTCCATCTTATCTCCTCACCACCTCAGTAACTGTGTCCTGGACATTGCATTGCTGCAATGACAACATAACGCACTTCAAACATTTGACTGCTTATACAAAGGGTGTCCAAACTTTTTGACCCGGGTGCCGCAGTGGGCTTAAAATATTTGGTCGAGGGCCGACAGCAACTGCAAATGTAAAGTAACACACACACATACTGTATATACAGTATATATATATATATATATATATATATATATATATATATATATATATATATATATATATATATATATATATACGCACACACACACACACACACACACACACACACACACACACACACACATATATGTATACACTGTGTATATATATATATATATATATATATATATATATATATATATATATATATATATATATATATATATATATATATATATATATATATATATACAGTCGTGGTCAAAAGTTTACATACACTTGTAAAGAACATAAAGTCATGGCTGTCTTGAGTTTCCAATAATTTTACAACTCTTATTTTTTTTGTGATAGAGTGATTGGAGCACATACTTTTTGGTCACAAAATACATTCATGAAGATTGGTTCTTTTATGAATTTATTATGGGTCTACTGAAAATGTGACCAAATCTGCTGTGTCAAAAGTATTCATACAGCAATGTTAATATTTGCTTACATGTCACTTGGCAAAATTCACTGCAATAAGGCGCTTTTGGTAGCCATCCACAAGCTTCTGGTTGAATTTTTGACCACTCCTCTTGACAAAATTGGTGCAGTTCAGCTAAATTTGTTGTTTTTCCTGAAATTGACTTGTTTCTTCAGCATTGTCCACAAGTTTAAGTCAGGACTTTGGGAAGGCCATTCTAAAACCTGAATTCTAGCTCCAATCACTCTATCACAAAAAAATAAGAGTTGTAGAAATTATTGGAAACTCAAGACAGCCATGACATTATGTTCTTTACAAGTGTATGTAAACTTTTGACCACGACTGTATGTGTGTACATATTATAGTAATGTAATAGATATATAATTACGAATTAATATAATTGGATATTAAAAGTATGTGAAAGTTCAACTTCTACCTTGTTTACTTTCGTTGACAACCTCAAAGTTTTGTAATCAATCAGAAATATCGAGTAGCTAAAATGCACCAAACATAGAATACGTGTGGAGAATATTTTTCATTTTTCCCATCATGCTTTGTAATTTATGGGTGTAATTTAGATTTTCTTATGGTGCATATACATTTTTTTATAATGTCCACAAAGTTCAGTGAGCAGGTTGTGTTATGTGTGACCATGCGTGTTGATGTTTTTTCCCTTTTATTTTTTTTCACCATTTCGAGGGAAGATTGTTGGCATTGGGTCATATAAGTATATGCTGCGCACACCTCCTAACAGAGCATAACTAAAGGTAATTGGCCTGAATTTCTCACATGTTCACTACATGGTGACATGATAGCAGCATCAAATGTGTCATACTATTAAAATGAATGAATTCTTAATTAAACTCATGACGTCTCGCGGATCAACTTGAATACGTCGGTGAGCCACATCAGGCCCGCGGGTCGTGGTTTTGACACCCCTGGTTTATACTATAATTGTATAATATGTTTATACCACTGTCCTGCCATAATGCTATGAAAAATGCTGGTATTGAACAGCACTGCCTATGCATGTACTAGAAGACTATTAACCTAAAATGACCTGCACATCTCTGCACTTTTATCTCCCGCTGGACTATGCTCATCATTCAAAAACACTGCGTCATGACGAGGGTTGTGTACCGAATCTGTTACTTTTTTGGCACCGACCGAATCCTGCCGGTCCTACCGGGCACCGATTCACGTAAAATCCAACAATGTCATGTTACGGTACCTGGGTTGCGCGTGACGTCACGCTCTGTTGTAGCTGTTCGGCTCTTCGCACTTTGACACTTGGTGATCACTCTAGCAGCACCGAGAGCAGACTCAACCAAACTTAGATTTAGACTTAGAAAAACTTTAATGATCCACAAGGGAAATTGTTCCACACAGTAGCTCAGTTACAATGATGGAAAGTGTAAGGATGGAAAGGACAATGCAGGTATAAATACACTAAATATAGCGATATAAAATATAACATATATACATAATATTTACATAGTATATGTACAGTATATTATATATACTGATATATTATATTATGTCTATATCATATATACAATATATAACAATTACCATGTACAATATTACAGTGTATGTGACAGCTGTGTCATAAAATAGAGGAAACCCAGCTTAAAATAGAAAACAGACATTAAAAACAAAGAGAAGTAGCTAACATAGAAGGGGTTAGGTAATAGACATAATCTATTGCTGTATGGCGAGTGATTATACAGTGCTTATATATATATATTTTTTTTTTAAATCATTTTTTTCTTCTTTGATGCGCCTGAAAGAGTGGCAGCATATCACAGTAGCTCCTTTGAATTCCTTCAAACTACCTCGAGGTAATGTTGCAATTTTCATTGCTAACAAAGCAACTGACTCAAAAAACGATTCCAACGTAAGAAAAGTAAAGCTCTACTTTCCCCAAAATGTGCAAACTTGATGCTAATATACACAAGCTTTGCTATTGACATGCTGCTGATTAGCATTAGCGATTTTAAATGCCGATTTCAACAGCTCCAAATTTTTTAAATTAAAACTACCACTAAGATGCGTGTTACTATTAAGCAGCTGGTGCGTAATGATTTAGTACTACACTTAGGGCTTGATTTTCTAGCACGTTTGAAAAGAAATTGCAAACTGACACAGTTTTGCACACGGCTGTGAGAAAGGAGTGTTCGCGCTGCAAAGACAGACGACGGGCCGACAATCCTGCGTCCTACGTGTGTACGTTTTACCACATTTGAATGGTCAGAAATAAAAAATATTAGACATACTGTCTTTTCAGCAACATCCTTTTATAATTGTAAAGCTACGAGATGACTTAAGGAGCTGATCAAACCAAATTCAAATGACGCTTTTGCTGTTCTTTAATATTGTTTTAATAACCTTTGTTTTTGCACATAGAATATATATTACTAACATATATCCTCTACCTATATGATAAAAACTTCTTGAATTACTGTGTGCATTTTTCGCATCTTGAGCACAGTAGTGCAGCCTCCCTCCTATGTACCTTCAGCGGGTAAAAAAGGGAAAATAAATGGGCTTCTAAAATTAAAAATTGGTAGGTGTCTCCTGCTTGTGTGAAAACATAGCAAAACGCCACAGGTAGGAGAATGATAACATGACTGTGCAGTAAATGAGCGTGTTTCCGTGGTGATGCCCCGTATAGTACATGCAAAATCTTAAATCTGAAGACGGTCTGCACCACTAATAGTACACCCAATTTTATAGATTACACACGCTGTTTAGCACGGGGTATGTAGATCTTAGTAAATCAAGCCGTTACAGTATTAACATTTTTTAGGGCGCAACAATAGACTAGTCATCACACAAACTATACACTACTGCCATCTAACGTCTTAAACTGTGATTGCAACTTGTCATACTGGCAAATGAGATTTAAAAATGTGATAATAAAACAAATCATAACTGGACAGCAGTTATTATAATCATCTTATTTTTAAATGTTGCAATAAATCATTCGATGTTATTATCAATAACAATTTTTGGTACCACTTTAGTATGGGGAACATATTCTAAGTAACAAAGACATAATTTAGAGTTATTTGGACGCTAGGGGAACATATACGGGTTAGGGTTAGGGTTACTAATAAGAAATAATTCTGAGGTTATTGAGGGAAGACTCTTAGTGAATGGCTTGCTGGTTGTATAATAAGGCCATGCAGAGTAAGACATTAATAAGTACTTAATAATGACTAATTAATAGCGATGTCCGATAATATCGGCCTGCCGATATTATCGGCCTGCCGATATTATCGGCCGATAAATGCTTTTAAATGTAATATCGGAAATTATCGGTATGTTTTTTTTTAAATTATCGGTATCGTTTTTTTTATTTTTTATTTTTTATTAAATCAACATAAAAGACACAAGATACACTTACAATTAGTGCACCAACCCAAAAAACCTCCCTCCCCCATTTACACTCATTCACACAAAAGGGTTGTTTCTTTCTGTTATTAATATTCTGGTTCCTACATTATATATCAATATATAACAATACAATCTGCAAGGGATACAGTCCGTAAGCACACATGATTGTGCGGGCTGCTGGTCCACTAATAGTACTAACCTTTAACAGTTAATTTTACTCATTTTCATTCATTACTAGTTTCTATGTAACTGTTTTTATATTGTTTTACTATCTTTTTTATTCAAGAAAATGTTTTTAATTTATTTATCTTATTTTATTGTATTAATTTTTTAAAAAAGGACCTTATCTACACCATACCCGGTTGTCCAAATTAGGCATACTAATGTGTTAATTCCACGACTGTATATATCGGTATCGGTTGATATCGGTATCGGTTGATATCGGAATATCGGATATCGGCAAAAAGCCATTATCGGACATCCCTACTAATTAAAAGCCAATATGTTACTAACTTGCATGTTAATAAGCAACTAATTAATGGTGAATATGTTCCCCATACTAAAGTGTTACCCAATTGTTTATTAACACACACAAAAGTAGTGTACAAGTTTAAATGTGAACTGTACCATCCCTAATCATAGTACAACTTTCTTAAAAAGGTAAATATTTGAATCCAATTCATGACATAATCAGAAAGATAAACACAACCAGACAAATGATTCACTTTTAACATTGTGTGTGTATCCATATACTGTATCATGGAAATAAAAGAAAACTAGCCTAGCACAAAGCAGCATGGAGGTGACCGCTGCTCTTCTAGACAACAAGAGCTCCCCCTTGTGGTCACATTCTATACAGGCAGCATGCGTTGGGCGTGCACCCAAAAGAGTCAGCCAAGGACAGCTGACTAGACAGCCTCCCTGTTGTAAGTACAGCATGGAAATGATGTATTGTACAGTAACAGACAGTGTCTCATTATGTCTCCATAAAAACAACAATCTGCATGGAAGCAGCGCAGCTTTCAAGGAAAGCCGTTTAGCCCTAAGTGTCGAATCAATTTGAGCCCCGAAGCACATGAGGCAACATCATTTTTTTCCTCCAAAATGTCTCTCTGAATAAGAATAATTCAAACACAGCTCCTTTCGATATGCAGCAGTTATGTACTTCTCCAAAGGGATCTTGTCAATAATTATAAAAGTCCAACATTTATGTGTCGTTGTGGCTTGTGCAGCCCTTTGAGACACTCGTGATTTAGGGCTATATAAATAAACTTTGATTGATTGATTGATGATTTAATTTGCATTCACTCTCAGTACTAAAACCACAGGCCGAGCTCAGTCTGCTTCATTTTGATCAATACATTTATCAAGTGGCCAGTACAGTATGTTAATGTGTGGATACTCCGAGGAGACGTTGATAGGCTTTTAATAGGAAAAGAGATTGCACTAAGAGTTAATAGCAATTTATCAAGCCCCATCCCCTCAGAGGATTCATAATATTCCGTGTAGGACAATTTAATCCTCTGTGTCAATATAATCCTGCAGATATTACTAAAAACCCTGTGATGACATGTTGATATTACTTTTTTTTAATGCCTCAGAGCCAATAATGTTAATGTACCTGGTGGGAGGGACGTGTGTGTGTAAAGTAAGAGAACAGAAAATGAGTTCTTGGAAAGATTACGGGGTGTGCAAAAGACATTTACGTGATTAATAATCCCCAGAGAGTTAAAAAGCTGCTACATTAAAAGTGAAGAGATGCAAGGATGCAGAGGTGTGCAACCACCCACACACACTCGTGTGTATGGATGTGCCGATACTGGTGTTGGGGCAGAAAATGATGTTTTTTCTGGGAACTGAAGCAGCAATTTTGTACTGGAAACTTTTCAAAACAAAACATTACCTAAATCAGGGTTGTCCATTTTTTGGCCTGCAGCTCGTTTTTTATGGGCCCACGACATCTTGTCAAACTCACTGCTATTAAGGGCCACATCGCACTTGTGGCTGCCGTCAGAGGGCCACATGTAACAGAAAATATACACTATATTGCCAAGATTATTTGGCCACCCATCCAAATGATCAGAATCGGGTGTCCTAATCACTTGGCCCAGCCACAGGTGTATAAAAATGGGCCGCTCTCAGGAGCTCAGTGATTTCCAGCGTGGAACTGTCATAGGATGCCACCTGTGCAACAAATCCAGTCGTGAAATTTCCTCGCTCCTAAATATTTCAAAGTCAACTGTCGGCTTTATTATAAGAAAATGGAAGACTTTGGGAACAACAGCAACTCAGCCACCAAGTGGTAGGCCACGTAAACTGACAGAGAGAGGTCAGCAGATGCTGAAGCGCATAGTGCAAAGACTTTCTGCACAGTCAGTTGCTACAGAGCTCCAAACTTCATGTGACCTTCCAATTAGCCCACGTACAGTACGCAGAGAGCTTATTGGAATGGGTTTCCATGGCCGAACAGCTGCATCTAAGGCATACATCACCAAGTCCAATGCAAAGCGTCGGATGTAGTGGTGTAAAGCATGTCGCGTTCTCTGGAGTGATGAATCACGCTTTTTCATCTGGCAATCGATGGGCGAGACTGGGTTTGGAGGTTGCCAGGAGAACGGTGCATTTCGGACTGCATTGTGCCGAGTGTGAAATTTGGTGGATGAGGAATTATGGTGCGGGGTTGTTTTTCAGGAGTTGGGCTTGGCCCCTTAGTTCCAGTGAAAGGAGCTTCAAATGCTCCATGATACCAAAACATTTTGGACAATTCCATGCTCCCAACCTTGTGGGAACCGTTTGGAGCGGGCCCCTTCCTCTTCCAACATGACTGTGCACCAGTGCACAAAGCAAGGTCCATAAAGACATGGATGACAGAGTCTGGTGTGGATGAACTTGACAGGCCTGCACAGAGTCCTGACCTGAACCCGATAGAACACCTTTGGGATGAATTAGAACGGAGACTGAGAGCCAGGCCTTCTCGACCAACATCAGTGTGTGACCTCACCAATGCGCTTTTGGAAGAATGGTGGAAAATTCCTATAAACACACTCCGCAACCTTGTGGACAGCCTTCTCAGAAGAGTTGAAGCTGTAATAGCTGCAAAAGGTGTGTGACCATGTTTGTTGAATTTTTGTGCTGGTTGAATTTTTCTTTTTTTTCTGCGTCATGACTAGGGAAGTTTTTTTTAATTTTTTAGATGGGGTCATATAAGAAAAAGCTGTGCACATATTCACATTGATGTACAATTAATGGCCACTAACTTGAGTTTTTTTCATAAATAAAAAAATAAAAAAATGGCAGCTTTCAGAATGTTGACTATTTGTACATTACATGAGTGGCTTTTTGGACTTGTGCGGTCTCGCGGGTCAAATTGAAGACGCCTGCGGGCTGTAGTTTGCACACAAATCAAATCAAATCAAGCTTTATTTATAAAGCGCTTTTCATACATAAAAGAAATGCAACGCAAAGTGCTTTACAAAGTTAAAAACAATACCCCGGTGACCCATATCCCCCGATATCACATATGTACGCACGGATACAGATACCAAACACAAACACACAAACACAACATCCACATATATACAACTATATGGATCAATGATTGCATGCTGAGTACAGAGGAGACATGTGAGTAAACACTATCACAGGAGCCATCTGCACCAGGAGGTCATCAGACCATGGCCACCAGGACGCTGACACAAAGACGCCCCCACAGTCACGGCTGATAACCCCTGAGGCAGATGGCTCATCTGAGGCGGGTTGGAAAATAAAAATAATAAAAGTTGTAAAATAGTAAGAACCATTTATAGAGATAAAGAATAAAATACAAGTAAGACATATGAAGTTTAATAGAAAAAATAAAACACACACATATATATATATATATATATATATATATATATATATATATATATATATATATATATATATATATATATATATATATATATATATATATATATATATATATATTTATATATATTATATATATATTTATTATTATTATTATTTTTTATTCCACTTTGCGTTTTTTTGTAATTGTATTTTTAGAATGTGCGGCGAGTCGCTAGAAAATTTGCTGTGAGCCGCAAACAGCCACCAGGCCGCACTTTGGACACCCTGCCATGTAATAATGATACTCCATCCATCCATCCATTTTATACCGCTTGTCCCTTTCGGGGTCGCGGGGGGGTGCTGGCGCCAATTTCAGCTGCACATGGGCGGAAGGCGGGGTTCACCCTGGACAAGTCGCCACCTCATCGCAGGGCCAACACAGATAGACAGACAACATTCACACACTAAGGCCAATTTAGTGTTGCCAATCAAGCTATCCCCAGGTGCATGTCTTTGGATGAGAATGATAATAATACTAATATTAATAAAGAATTACAATAAGAAAAATAATGATACTACATTTTATTGGTTTTAGTTATGTTTCGGTATGAGTATACACCCCGAGAAACAGAGAGTGCAGGGAAACGCATGTACTCTAACACAAAAACAAAGAATCCAGTCCCAAAAAAGCATCCTAATTGGCAACCAGGGACGGGTGTTCAATGATTGCCAATCAGGAGCAGGTGACAGAGCCAGTGCTCAGACCAGAGGAGTGGAGGCAAGCAGGATGTGGAACGAAAAATAACAGCGCTGTAGAGGAAATTAGGATTATTTGAAAGGATTAATGTCTTGTGGGATCATGACAGGTTTTAGCTACATTCAAGATCCTAAAACCTAACAATACCTATAGTAGGACTCCCTAAAGGCAGTGATGGATTTTGGGGGTAAAAAGTGCGCGTCACAGAGAAAAAAGTAGGGCATGACTTAATGTCTTAAGGGACATTTTAAGCCATACTTAAACGCTTAGCTCACCCCGTGACAGCGACATAATGCAGTATTTGCACAAAGTCAGGCACTAATGGCCAAATCACCATATGAATGTCGCTGCTGAGCTTTTACTTGTCTCACATATTTGTTTGTTGTTATTACTGGCGCTCACTCACTGCCTGGCTTGGTTAGCTCACGTTGAAGTGCCCGCCGTGACCAGCAGGTGTCAGTGTCGCCTTTAAGCCAACGACGAGCGCCAAGAGGAGTGAGCCCAGTGCAGAGGGGAGCGGCCTGGTCCGGCCTGAGCCGCAGTGCATCAAACCCAAGGAGGCTCAATTACTAATAATAAGCGGTGGACAGTGGGATTTATGGAGCATCCGGCCGGGGGGGGGGGCATCTTATAACTCATTCAAAGGGACTCATCAGCAAGTGTCAGAGACAAGGAACACACATTTGTTCCGCTTGATGTGCCGAGAGAGTCATAGAAGCGGGGGGGGTCACATTTAAACACAAGGATTGGACAGATTTACAAAGCCAGGCTTTGTGAGATACCGAGACATCATCAGTCAGAGGAGTCATCCATCCGCTCAGGGTGTATTCACACTCAAAAGAAAAGAGTGGTCGTAACTTAAGTAGAGTGGTGAGTTTTTGTCAGCAGTGCAAATGATGCTCTGAGTTCAGCATATGTGTGAAGTCGCGGCATATGTGATTCGGTATGGCTGAACACTATCACAAGTGTTATGTATCGATCGATATTTATTGAGATTTTTATGACCTATGGAAAATAAGGACCAGGAGAAAATACATGAAATGTATATATTTCTAATGTAACCTAATATAAAAAAATATAAAAATAAGTTAATCAGTATTATAAGGATAAGTAAGAAAGAATATTACAAGAATAAACTAGAGTGTAATAAAGATAATATAAAAAGGGATATGGAACATATTAAACAGTATAATAAGAGATGGTGTCAAACAAAACAGCTTACCTAAATATTTCAAAGAAGGCAAGGCAAGGCAAGGCAACTTTATTTGTATAGCGCTTTTCATACACAAGGCAGACTCAAAGTGCTTCACAGACAACAAAGTGAAATGAAAGAAAATAAAAGCAAAATTAAAATGCAGACAATAAAAATAAAAACAGTGCAGACGTTAAAAGTTAAAAGATTAAAAGATTTAGCTGAAAGCTAAGGTGAACATAAAAGTCTTCAGTCTAGTTTTAAAAGTAGTGAGAGTTGGGGAGAGTCTGACATCTTCAGGAAGTTTATTCCAGCTATGTGTTGCATAGTGACTGAATGATGATCTCCCTTGATTTGAGCTTACTCTTGGAACCGCTAACAGATTGGTCTCAGAAGATCTTAGTGATCTAGAGGGCGTATATAGTGGGAGCATATCAGTGATATACTTGGGCCCTAGACCATGTAGTGATTTATATGTGAGCAGGAGGATTTTGAAATCTATTCTCTGATGTACAGGGAGCCAATGTAAGGATTTAAGAATTGGTGTAATGTGCTCACATTTTTTGGTCTTTGTTAGAACTCTAGCAGCAGCGTTCTGAACAAGCTGTAGCTGCCTGACAGTTTTTTTGGGAAGACCTGCAAGGAGACCATTACAATAGTCTAGCCTACTGGTAATAAAGGCATGTACAAGTTTTTCTAAGTCTTGAGCTGACATGAGCCCTCTAAGTCTTTTTACATTTTTGAGGTGATAGTAGGCCGATTTTGTTACTGATTTGATGTGACTGTCGAAATGTAAATCAGAATCTAAAATAACCCCAAGATTTCTGGCTTTATTTGAGAAAGAAGATGATATTGAAAATTACAATATGGAGGAGGTGGCAGATCGCTTCAATCACTTTTTTGTTAAAGTAGGCCCTGATCTAGAGAGTAAAATTATGGATCGAGGGGTGGAAGGGGAGCATATGGGGGATCTGGTGAATTCTCAATGTTCCTTGAGAGAGTTGAAGAGAAGGAAATATTGGACATAGTAAAAAACTGTAAAAATAAACAATCAACAGATTTTAATGATATTGACATGTCATTGGTCAAACTGGTCATTGAGGGGATTTCTAAGCCACTTACATATGCAATTTATCATTTCAAACCGGTTCATTTCCAAATCAAATGAAAATAGCAAAGGTCATTCCACTGTATAAAAATGGGTGCAAACACCTCTTCACAAACTACAGACCTGTCTCACTACTGCCTCAAAAATATTGGAGAAACTATTTAATAGCAGATTAGATTCATTCCTGGAAAGATATAATGTACTCTCAGAGAGTCAATATGGTTTTAGAACTAAAAGATCAACTTCTCAGGCATTGATGGAATCCATTGAAAGAATCACAGACGCAATTGATAATCATCCATCCATCCATCCATTTTCTACCGCTTATTCCCTTCGGGGTGTCGGGGGGCGCTGGAGCCTATCTCAGCTACAATCGGGCGGAAGGCGGGGTACACCCTGTACAAGTCGCCACCTCATCGCAGGGCCAACACAGATAGACAGACAACATTCACACTCACAAACTAGGGCCAATTTAGTGTTGCCAATCAACCTATCCCAATTGATAATCATCAATATGCAATTGGCATCTTTATTGACCTCAGAAAAGCTTTCGACATTATCAACCACAATATATTAATTAATAAACTGGAGAAAATTGGTATAAGAGGTATGGCAATAGACTGGATAAAAAGCTATTTGGACAGACGGAAACCGTTTGTGAAGCTGGGAAACCATAGCTCAAATTGCTTGGACATAGCTTGTGGAGTCCCCCAGGGGTCAGTATTGGGACCAAAACTTTTTATACTGTACATAAATGATATTTGCCAAGTATCCAAGTTGCTGTCTATGGTACTTTTCGCAGATGACACTAATGTATTTTGCTCTGGTGATGATCTAGATACTTTACAAAAGAACATACATGAAGAGTTGTATAAACTGAACTTATGGTTTGACTGGAACAAATTATCTTTGAATGTGAGCAAGACCAAGTTTATGTTCTTTGGCAGGTTCAGGTTAAACACACAGTTAAAGATAGAAATTGATGGGGTGACTATTGAGCAAGTGCACAAAATCAAATTCCTTGGTGTAACAATTGATGACAAGCTCAGCTGGAAAGCACATATTACACATGTAAAATACAAAGTAGCAAGAAGTATAGCAGTCATAAACAAAGCAAAGCAGGTTCTGGATCATAAGTCACTTCACACTCTCTACTGTTCTTTAGTCTTGCCATACTTAAACTACTGTACTGAAGTCTGGGGTAACAATTACAAAAGTTCGTTACAGTCACTAATCATTTTACAAAAAAGAGCAGTAAGGACCATTCACAAGGTCGGCTATCTGGAACACACCAATCCACTATTTCTACAGTCTAAATTATTAAAATTCACCGACATCGTCTCATATCAAACAGCAATAACTATGTGCAG
Source organism: Entelurus aequoreus (assembly GCF_033978785.1). Classification (NCBI taxonomy): domain Eukaryota; kingdom Metazoa; phylum Chordata; class Actinopteri; order Syngnathiformes; family Syngnathidae; genus Entelurus; species Entelurus aequoreus. The sequence goes on along the minus strand of NC_084753.1, from coordinate 13,054,632 downwards.
GGCTAGGAACCATTTGTTACCACTGAACATTCAAAACATGTTTAGTGAACGTGAGGGGGGGGCATAGTTTGAGGAGAGAACTCAATTTTAAAATTCAGATGAGAAATTCCACCATGAACTGTTTTCGCATTTCCATCACAGGTGTCAAGCTGTGGAACAATCTGAGCAAAGTACATAAGCAAAGTCCAAGCATCAATGTTTTTAAAAGAATGTACAAAAATATATTGTTCACAGGATATAGTGAACTGCACTAAGAGTCAGTAGGTTTGTATGTGTATGTATATGTATACTATGTGTACACGCTGTTGTGTCACATTCATAGTTACTTGTTAAATGTATGTTGTATATATATATATATATATATATATATATATATATATATATATATATATATATATATATATATATATATATATATATATATATATATATATATATATATATATATATATATGTACATACTTATATATGTATATGTTTTTATATAACATAACATTTTTATATACTATTATTATTATTATTAAACATACAGTAAGTAATAAGAGGGGTGGGAGTACATAAGTTTTTACTTCTTTTCACTCCTTTTCGGATATGTTTACGTTAATGTTTATTTTCATTTCTTGTTTCTTTTTGCTTTTTATTATTACTATTATTATTATTATTGTTTTTGTTATTCATTCTTGAATGGCTTTTTTGTTGTTTTTTTGCAAAATTTGTTTGTTTTTGTTTTGTCTACATATTCGAAAGAAACATGAAAGAAAAAAAAAAAAGAAAAACCTTCTTCTGATCATAATCCCCTCAGCTATCAAGACAGAAAGAAAAGGAAACCATGGAAAACACAAATGAATGCAAAATGATAAAATCACAATGAACATTAACAATAAGCTCTTAAAATGAAGGTGAAAAAATAAGGAATACTGGAGAGGAGGCTAGGCCGGATAGTCGTACCTCAGATTCAGGAAGAGCAGTGTGGTTTTCGTGCTGGTCGTGGAACTGCGAACCAGCTCTATACTCTTGACATGGTCCTAGACCAGTGGTTCTTAACCTTGTTGGAGGTACCGAACACCACCAGTTTCATATGCGCATTCACCGAACCCTTCTTTAGTGAAAAATAAAATGTTGTTTTTTTTCAAATTCAGGACAAAGTTATATGTTTTTGGTAACACTTTAGTATGGGGAACATATTCTAAGTAACAAAGACTTAATTTAGAGTTTTTTGGACACTAGGGGAACATATTCTAAGTAACAAAGAATTAATTTAGAGTTATTTGGTTAGGGTTAGAGGGTTAGGGCCAGGGTTAGAGGGTTAGGGTTATAAAAAGGCCATGCCGAATAAGGCATTAATAGGTACTTAATAATGACTAGTTAAGAGCCAATATGTTACTAATTTTCATGTTAATAATCAACTAATTAATGGTGAATATGTTCCCCATACTAAAGTGTTACCATGTTTTTTTACTGGTGCACAAAATGAACCCTGCATGAACATCACCTTGTTCAAACAACAAAACCAACACAGAGCATAAACTCACAACAAATTACACACCTGCAAATTAGTCTGACTTCTGCTGTTGCCGTATCCGTAATACGCCGATAGGGAGAAGTTTTTATTTACACGATGAGTCGGGTGTGTTTTGACCTCCGCGGAACCCCTGAGGCTGACTCACCGAACCCCGAGGGTTCGATCGAACCCAGGTTAAGAACCACTGTCCTAGAGGGTGCATGGGAGTTTGCCCAACCAGTCTACATGAGCTTTGTGGACTTGGAGAAAGCGTTCGACCATGTCCCTCGGAAAGTCATGTGGGGAGTGCTCGGAGAGTATGGGCTATCGGACCGCCTGGTTGTGGCGGTCCGCTCCCTGTGCGATTGATTGGAACTTTTATTAGTAGGTGTCAGAGCTTGATCCGCATTGACGTCAGACCCGTTTACAGTGAGGGTTGGACTCTGCCAGGGCTGCTCTTTGTCACCGATTCTGTTTATAACTTTTATGGACAGAATTTCTAGGTGCAGTCAGGGCATCGAGGGGATCCAGTTTGGTGGCTGTAGGATTAGGTCTCTGCTTTTTGTAGATGATGTGGTCCTGATGGCTTCCTCTGGCCAGGATCTTCGGCTCTCACTGGATCGGTTCGCAGCAGAGTGTGAAGAGACTGGGATGAAAATCAGCACTTCCAAGTCTGAGTTCATGGTTCTCGCCCGGAAAAGGGTGGCGTGCCATCTGCAGGTTGGGGAGGAGATCTTGTCCCAAGTGGAGGAGTTCAAGTACCTTGGGGTCTTGTTCACGTGTGAGGGAAGAGTGGGTCGTGAGATGGACAGGCGGATTGGTGGAGCCTCTGCAGTGATGCGGACCCAGGCATCGGTCCGTCGTGGTGAAAAAGGAGCTGAGGCAAAGCTCTCAATTTACTGGTTGATCTATGTTCCTACCCTCACCTTTGGTCACGAGCTTTGGATTTTGACCGTGAGGACAAGATCAAGAGTACAAGCGGTCGAAATGAGTTTCCTCCATCGGGCAGAAGCTCTGTCATTCGGGAGGAACTCAGTGTAAAGCCGCTGCACCTCCACATTGAGAAGAGCAAGATCAGATGGTTCGGGCATCTGGTTAGAATCCCCCCGGGACGCCTCCCTGATGAGGTGTTCAGGGCGCATTCAACCAGTAGGAGGCCACGGGGAAGACCCACAACACGTTGGGGGAGCTGTGTCTCCCAGCTGGCCTGGGAACTCCTCGGGATCCACCAGGAAGAGCTGGACGAAGTACCCGGTGAGAGGGAAGTCTGGGCTTCTCTGCTTAGGCTTCTGCCCCCGCCACCCAACTTCATATAAGCGGAAGAAGATGGATGCATGGATGTAAGAAATGCTTAATAAAGTGTAACAAAATAGTGCAAAGTGTTAAAATGCAAACATAGAGAAACCTGAGAAGAACAATTTTTACAGGTTTAATGCCAGGAAGTTACAGCTGTACTCCGAAGGGGGAGCGCACCCAAGGGTGGTCCACATTGGTCTGACTATGGTTTGTTATAAAATATCCAAAAAACTACAATACTGTCTAAGTGACTTTTTCTCTTTTGTCCACAATTTCTTCATTTTGACTTTCCCTTCTCACTCCATGCAAAAAAATCAACTGCGAGACAACAAGATGGCACAACCAAACTTGATAGTTCTGATTGGCTGTTAGCGTGTCACTCTCACTAATCAGTGATCACTTCCTGCGTCGCTCGGTTACAAGAGAGTGAGTGCATTTGTTCAGGAAACTAACTTTCCGGTTTCTTCCTATGAAGAGAAAAAAAAAAATCAAATGTTATATCAATTATGTGTCAATTGCGATATATAATATCGTTTCATCGACCATTCCTTCCCTGCCTCTTGAAAGAATCAGAATCGTTGGTAACCGGAATCAAAGCAAGTATTTGGAATCAGTACCAAAATCGTCCAATCTGTAACGATGCCCAACACTAATTATCAGTGACCTCACAAAATGGGCAATAATTCCCGCAGGCGCAACATTTTGTTGACAGTTACAGCTTCTTTTATTCCTGATTGTGCAGTGACCATTTTGATACCATTGATACTATTTTGTCACTATACAGTAAGTAAGGCTGTATGTTTGCCTCGCCTCTCTTTTAAAGCCTGAGTGAAGAATGCACAACCAAGCTGATAAGAGAAAGAGCTGATCCAGTATTATCTGCTCACAGATGCTACTCGGTGATTGTTTGAGAAGACTGCAGCTCGTCCTAGATAGTCCCACTCATTAATGTTTCAGTCACATGCAGGTTTCTCACAGGGATAAGGCAAAAATAAAACCTTCCTCCTGTAGTTTACATCAAACATGCTTCTTTTCTTTGGAAAAGCTTCAAATTAATAATTTCAAGATACTACTATGGATAGATGATAAAATGATACCTGTGTACGTTGTGATGGACACAATCGATATCCGTAAAAAATACATTCAATAAAATGTTTGATGTGGGTTTTTTTTTATCTTTGTTTTTTTGGGGATTTTTTAAAATGGACCGTAGTCAGGCCAATGTGGTCTGTAAATGAAGCAAGGCATTGGTCCCCACCAAGACCGGTAATACCACACCACCTGAGCCGTGCTCACCCTTTAGAGCACAGCTGTAACAGAGAATAGTTCTCAGGTTTCTCTGTTTACATGTTCACACTTTGCACTATTTTCTTACTTTATTAAGCATTTCTTACATATTCCTTATTTTTGCATCTTCATTTTAAGAGCTTATTTTTAAGTGTTCAGCGCGATTTTACTATTTTGCTAACATTGATTGTTTTCCATGCTTGTGTTGACATTTCCTTTACTTTCTGCCTTGATAGGTGAGGGAATTATAATCAGACAAAACTTATATTTTAAATACAATTCAACATATTTTCTCTTGGCCCTTATTTTTGACAGGTCATAAAAAATAACAACAATGATCAATAAGGACCAATATAAAGCACTCGTGATACAGTTTTAAATCATATCGCCCATCCCTAGCTACTATGATAATAGTTTGGTAAAAGGCATAAGGATGTTTCTATTTTTGCAATTGAAAGAAAGTAACAACACTGTCTTTTTTCCTTTTGTTTGTGCACAATTATAGTTGTGTTTGCACTGTAACTACTTCCACTACTTGTCAACATTGTAAACGGATCTCCTCCGTGACACCTTGCTGTGAAAAATGCATCAAATGAAGCGGCATAAAAATTCTCCACTATGTAGGAATTGAGATAAAAGCGCCCCTTTTGAATAGCTAACATTTGTGTGCATGTTGTCGGGGAACAGAAGGCAGACTGATTAAAACAAAAACATTTCAGACGCTTTGTGTAAAAATATTAACCGAGGCGGTGGAGGAAATGGGAGGAGGCATCAAGCATAAAATTGCACGGAGTGAAAAGGATGCAGGGAAAATAGAGCAATTAGTGGAGGGAGGAGGGGGAAATAAGACAGCGAGCAAAGGCAGCCTCATATTACTGTAATAATTCAATTAGAAATTGTGACTTTAGAGAGGAAAAGGCCTTTTCCAGCTAGGGTTTAAGGTCACGGACCGCCTGCTAGGCTGAGTATAAAGGATGGTGGCGGAACCATTACCACTAATTCTACATGACTTTTAATATATTTCCATGGCGCTTCTGAATGGCAGTATTCTCACTCCTGCCTGCACGGAAATCAGAAGGAATATCAATGCAGCTGGTTGACCGATTGTGGGCGGAGCGCATTCATTTGTATCCATACGCAAATGGTGTGTGTGTCTGTGTGTGTGTGTGAAGTGAGCAATACCCCTGTCGCATATCTCTGCCTTCAACGGGCACGTTCGATAAAGCAATCATCACTTATCGAAGCGTTGGCGTGTGAAGTGGACGCCACGCGCACGCTGGCAGCCGCTGATAAAATGTAGGCTGCAACCTGGTGTCGGGGTTCTGCGGGGGCAAACGTGGGGTGCCACGAATGGTAGCACAATCGGCTGCGAAGGGTTTGATCTTGGAGGAACACAGCGAGGTTTCCTGCCATCCAATTACTCGTACGTGTTGCCTTGGTTAAAGGGGAACGGCACTTTTGGGGGGGAATTTTGTCTATCATTCATACACAATCCTTATGTGAGACAAGAATACAGACATTGTTTTTTTAATGCATTTAAACTTGTATACATACGCAAGCAAAAGTCAGATAACAATGGAGCTAATTGGATTCACTCTATTCCGCCTATAAAGCGCTATAAAAAAACATCCAAACACCATCAATAATTTATATACACGGTGTGAGTACCGTATTTTTCCAACTATAATGTGCACCGGTATAAGTCGCGACCACTAAATTTTCATCTATTAACTGCACCGGAGTTAAAATAAATGAGTAAATAAATTAGTTATTTACACAGAAATATTCTGTAATTGTTTATTTACATACCTTAATTGTTTTCAAAAAGTGCCTGTAACATGGCAGTAAAACATCTGATCAAACAAAACAGAAGTCATCATCATGGACCCACTAGATGCGGAAGCTAGCTCTCTAGTCAGCTAAACAGACTCAATAACTCCGTGGTGACTTGTGGAATTTACAAAACAAACAATACAAAAAGAATACCATTGTGAGGTAATAATACCAACACAGACACTTGTAAATTTGTTAGCATATTAGCTAATGTTAACGTTTTATTACGATAGCACGTACAAATATAAATGAAAACACTCCTACAGACATCACACATGTGACAGTTTACTAAATATGAATAGTTTTAGTTATATTGTAAAATTTACAAACGTTGTTTGGAGTGATGAATGAAGTAGAAACACTGTGGACGAAAACACTTACGGTAAATGGAAGGACAGTGTAGCACATGCAGTGAGCGAACTCGTCCAAAAGATAGCGCCATAGCACAAACAATAAAACACCCTTTCAGTGTTTTTGCTCGTTTTGTTTTTTTTGTTATTATTTTTATTATGGTTGCCAGCGAAGAAAAATCCATACATTAGCCAGTCTGTTTTATAAGCCGCAGGGTTCAAAGTGTAGGAAAAAAGTAGCATCTTATAGTCTGGAATTTACGGTATATGCCAGGGGTGGGCAATTAATTTTTACCGGGGGCCGCATGAGCAACCCGAGCACTGCTGGAGGGCCACATCGACAATATTTCAATTAAATTTTGCTCAATATTATTTTTGATGTATACCGTAAGATAAATAATAATAATAATAATAATTAATAATAATAGTAATACTTCAACATAGTGTGTGTAACAGCATTCCATGACTAATATAAATAAATTAACATTAATAATAAATGACAGTAAAATAAGCACACGTATGACTGAGGAGTCATAGTGTAACTTTGTGTGGTGTTTGAGTTGTCCGACTTTTTGTGTGGCTGTAAACGCACCAGTGGTTTAGTGGTATGCGTGTTGGTGACAGATGACAAGTTGGTTTTGGCCTGGTTTGTATGGCAGAAAATTACTAGTTTTTCGAGATAGAATTGTTTTACTCATGTTTTTGGTGTGCTTATGTCCGAATATAAACAGTTTTGCTCAATAAAGTGATCGATATAATTCCTGTCCTCGAAGCATCTCGATAGACGTTACAATAATTGAACGGTGTTCAATTGAACGGTGTTGACGAACACCGTTAGGGCCGCTTGTTGTCACTGTCACTCAAAGTTGCATTGCAAAATTACATAGAATAAATATGTTTATTTTGTTTAGAATTCAGATGGGATTTGATTTGGTGCGCGGCATATATTTGCTGCGCGCAGCGGACGCTTGAGCAGTGCGCAATTGCGCAGGCGCGCACCTTAGAGGGGACGTTGCTTTGCAGTCCATGTCTTGTTGGAAACACGCCATTCTTCATCAACTTTTCTCTTTTTAGCGTCTCGGGTGTAAACCGTGCGTCACTTGTCGCTGCATGTGCACCTTCACTCGCAGGTTGCACATGGACACACGACCATAAATAATACTTTTCAAAATAAAAGCAGCACAGTTGTATTGCGCGCACGACATAGATGTTTTTTCAACTTTATTTTGTAATTTGTGATTGCAGCTGTTCACATTCACTCACAATCACGCACACGCATACGTCCACACGGAAGTAATACAAATAACGATTTTCAAAACAAAAGCAGCACCGTTGTATTGCACACTCGACATAGATACTTTTTAAAATTTATTTTGTAATTTATAATTGGCCTCACGCGGGCCGGACAGGGACGCACAAAGGGCCGGATGCGGCCCGCGGGCTGCAGAATGCCCAGGTCTGGTATATGCAATGTACTAACAGGCACATTCATAATAACATGTAATATTTATTTTAAATACTTGCTAAAAAAAACAACTCATATTGTCGTTATCGGGTATTCTGTGTTTAACTTTGAGGAGAAAAAGGAATATATTTCATTTTAGAATAAGGCTGTAACATAAAATATGTTAAAAAAACATTAAAAAAAAGGGAAGCACTGGATTTTTCTCGTTTTAAGTATACGGTGGCGTAATAATTTCACAGACGCATCACAACACTACTAATCATGGCAGACTTCATGAGAGACAACAAAGACTACTTTGGGACAAATGATGATTCAGATCCTTATAATTTTGAGCCTGAATATAAGGAGGATGAGGTAGAAGTTTTAGAAGCTGAGTACTAAACAGATCCAGCTTTAGTGAAACACTAAACATCATGTAGCAGTGTTGCTAAGTGCTAAACAAGAATTACAAACTGAGAACATAATACAACAACCACTTACTTTACAGCGTCTGCTCTTACTGGGATGCTGACTGATGAGATGTTTATATTTTCCTGCTTGGATAAGGAATTAATCATAATCCTCTCAAAGGGTTAAAAGAAAAAAGTGTAGCAAACAAGTGTCTTTTTCGTGTCTTTTTTTAAGTTGAATTTCAAAGTTGACCAACTTCTTGGTTTATGTCCACAACCCTCTACTATCCAGGTGAGAGACATGATTTATAATCTAGAAATAACTTTCACCAACTCAGAGGCGATGCAGCAGCTCAGTATGTCAATATAGCAGCATAAGCTAGTTAGCTCTCCGTGATCATGGTGTCACTAAACATAGTTTGTTTGCGTTAGCGCTTTTAATAACATTGCTAATACTTGGCTAATATTCAGGTCACGACATGTAAATGAAGTATTGTAGGCGGTTTCTGGATTTTTTTTAGAGGGTTTAATGGGCGCAATAGTGTACTTCCAGTAGGTGTCTTGTCAGCCACCTCATACTTGCCATAGCTTACCATGTAAAATACATTAAAAAAATGAAAAACATGTGTTCTTGTCCCACATAAACAAGCAATTCCCATTTAAGTAAATGGAGTTAAAATGATGATTATGTTTTAATAAGTCTGGTTCTGCGGTATCGTTGGCTGCTCCCAGCCAAATTACTTTTTAAATTGGTGAGTGAGGCACCTGCCATTGTTTTCATATTTCCTTCGTATTCATAGTATAAGATCAGCAAACATTGTTTTATTGATTTTTGTTTTATAGGTTAAAGTGTTTCATATATTGTGTTCCTTAGTTAATGTTGCTGATCAATTTGACATTACTATTATTATTTATTGAGTTTATTTAATGTTACTTTTCAATATCAAATGGTTCAAGTCATTGGAAAAACGTTTATAGTTTGAAAAATAATTTAATATTTTTTACAATTTCTTGCAAATTGATGCACTTTAAATATTTTCTGTTACAAACTAAAAAACAATCTATATATATATTTTTCCTTTAATGTTAATGAGGATACAATGGCAACAAATATTACTACTTATAGTCGTGGCGGAGAGTGGGCGGGGACACAAAATGTTTTGTTCTTTCTAGGGCGGTGTAACAGAAAATAATTGAGATGCACAGCATTGAAGTGAACAAAAACAAAGATTTGCGACTTTTCCGCCTCAAAAAAAAAGGTGAAAGTGCATTTTATAAATGGTTTATTTATATAGGCTAGTAAGGTAAAGTTTTGTACCTGACAAGTTTCGGCTACCTTGCTTCTGCAGCCTTCATCACAGACGACGTCACGCTAACATCACGTGACACCTCTGATGAAGGCTGCAGAAGCAAGGTGGCCGAAACTTGTCAGGTACAAAACTTTACCTTACTAGCCTATATAAATAAACCATTTATAAATACACATCAGTAGGCTAATTGAACCTCTTCAACATGAAAGTACAGTTTGTGAGGTCCTCGTCAACATCGTGACTTTGATGGTTTTACAAGCAGAGGAGCATGTTTGGCAACGCACAATCACGGAATACTTAAAATCAGACAGAAAAAAGAACATGGGCGCATTTTTTATTAAAAACTAACATTAAAGATGAAGCTATGACACTGAAACGCAGCTCTACAAGAGGTGCTTTGAAACATGGCTATCTCGCTAGCGGCTAACGTCCATCCACAGTGTTTTAGCTACGTCTAAATCACTAATCCTCGCCTCCATGGCGACAAATAAAGTGAGTTTCTTACAAGTATCATCCCTGCAGGACGAGGAATAGCTTAAAATGCTTCACTACACACCCTAAGAAAATACAATATCTCACCGCTAACAGGCTAGCGCTCCTCAATGTAAAAAAATGCCATTGTTGCATCTACACCTGACATCTACTGTAATGATACCAAGTACAAGAGCGTATCTCGTCGATACTACAATGATTACATGGATATTTTTTATCATCACAAAATCTTTTTCCCTTTAAAAAAAAAAATTATATAATGTTTATGAACTCAGGAAATATGTCCCTGGACACATGGGGCCTTTAAATTATGATCAATGTATGATCCTGTAACGACTTTGTATCGGATTGATACCCAAATGTGTGGTATCATCCAAAACTAATGTAAAGTATCCAAACAACAGAAGAGCGAGTGTTTATTACATTTTAACAGAAGTGCAGATAGAACATGTTAAAAGAGAAAGTAAGCAGATATTAACAGTAAATGAACAAGTAGATTAATAATCCATTTTATACAGCTTGTCTTTCATAATTTTGACAAAATAAATTAATATGAAATGACAATATCTTATTGCATACGCCAGCAGCCAATTAGGAGCCTTTGTATGTTTATTTACTACTGAAAGAGAAGTTGTCTCGTATGTTCAAAACTGTTCTTCGATTGCAATAAGAAACATATATTTAATGTACCATAAGACTTTTTGTCAAAATAAAGCCAATAATGCAATTTTTTGGGATCCCCTTTATTTAGAAAATTATCGAAAAGTATCGAAATACATTTTGGTACAGGTGCCAAAACATTGGTATCGAGACAACTCTAGTCTGCACACATGAATCTATATCTAATATTTATATGGAGAAGGGGAGGGAGGATTAACACCAGATGATTCGACTGCAAGGTTGATAGTCTATTCAAACTCCTCCAAATGGAATTGTTGAATCAACGATCACCTAATCAACACATTCCACTCATCCGGCACATTTAAACTATTTTCATAGTTCCACAAATTGATGCTTTTCCCGGACACATTCTTTTGACTAATTATTTGAAATTTTTCAACCCATTTCAACAATCAAAACATTTCCCTTATTCAAGACGTCCAGGCTATCGATTTGTATTTTTTTAATTTCCCCCAGACTTTGCATTTTTTCCGTAACTCTTAATCTCTATTCAAACTGATTTAAACTGTTCCAAATTCAAAATCCTCCTTGCCAATGTTCAGTCAACTTTGACATGCTAATTTTAGTATGGTAGCTTTTTTTTTGGCAAATTTTGCAGATATACACCTCAGTGTCAAATATGTTTTTAATCAAAGCGTGATAACTGTTAACATGGTAGATTTTTTAAAATACTTTTAAGGGTACAGTGGTCTCTTGTTTATCACTGTTAATTGGTTCTGGACATGAATGCAATAAACACATTTCTGCAAAGTAAGAATCATTAATTATAATTACATGTTTTAATAGCTTGGGCATAAAACACTGTTTATTACCTTCTAAATATGATTTTCCAACATAATGAGTGTCCTCTCGACAAGAAATAACATCCTTTAAATCCAATATAGCAATACTGTCTGAGGCTGAACCAATCAGTAGTCACGATATTCAACAGCGCCTTCTTATTGGTTTGGTCTTTTCTAGTGGCCAATACTACTGTAGTATTAAAAGTTTGTTTATTTAGCCAGGTGTATGCTTGAAAATTGGTCATTTAGGCCCCAAAAAATTTCAAAATAGGACTAAAAATGTTTAAAAAAAAAAAAAAGTTTAATAAAAAAAAATCAGCAATGAGGTAACACTGCGATATTTGAAGTGCGATGTGGCAAAGGTCGACGAGACAAATATTTTGATATTTTTTGTATGCTAACTGTTAGCATGTTAACATTAGCATGTCTGTTAATCATGAAATAACGAGTTAAGTCTTGAAATTATTAATTCAATTATGAAATAAATAAATCAATAATTAAATGATTAAATACATATTGAAATACTTAAAAGATGAAAATAATTTTTTCCATCCATCCATCCATCTTCTTCCGCTTATCCGAGGTCTGGTCGCGGGGGCAGCAGCCTAAGCAGGGAAGCCAGGACTTCCTTCTCCCCAGCCACTTCGTCCAGCTCTTCCCGGGGGATCCCGAGGCGTTCCCAGGCCAGCCGGGAGACATAGTCTTCCCAAAGTGTCCTGGGTCTTCCCCGTGGCCTCCTACCGGTCGGACGTGCCCGAAACACCTCTCAAGGCAGACGTTCGGGTGGCATCCTGGCCAGATGCCCGAACCACCTCATCTGGCTCCTCTCGATGACAGAGTTTCTCACCCTATCTATAAGGGAGAGCCCCGCCAACCCGCCGGAGGAAGCTCATTTCGGCCGCTTGTACCCGTGATCTTGTCCTATCGGTCATAACCCAAAGCTCATGACCATAGGTGAGGATGGGAACGTAGATCGACCGGTAAATTGAGAGCTTTGCCTTCCAGCTCAGCTCCTTCTTCACCACAACGGATCGATACAGCGTCCGCATTACTGAAGACACCGCACCGATCCGCCTGTCGACTTCACGATCCACTCTTCCCTCACTCGTGAACAAGACTCCGAGGTACTTGAACTCCTCCACTTGGGGCAAGATCTCCTCCCCAACTCGGAGATGGCACTCCACCCTTTTCCGGGCGAGAACCATGGACTCGGACTCTGAGGGGCTGATTCCCATCCCAGTCGCTTCACACTCGACTGCAAACCAATCCAGTGAGAGCTGAAGATCCTGGCCAGAGGAAGCCATCAGGACCACATCATCTACAAAAAGCAGAGACCTAATCCTGCAGCCACTAAACTGGATCCCCTCGATGCCCTGACTGCACCTAGAAATTCTGTCCATAAAAATTATAAACAGAATCGGTGACAAAGAGCAGCCCTGGCAGAGTCCAACCCTCACTGTAAACGGGTCTGACGTCAATGCGGATCAAGCTCTGACACCTACTAATAAAAGTTTCAATCAATCAATCAATCACACAGGGAGCGGACCGCCACAACCAGGCGGTCCGATAGCCCATAGTCTCCGAGCACTCCCCACAGGACTTTCCGAGGGACATTGTCGAACACTTTCTCCAAGTCCACAAAGCTCATGTAGACTGGTTGGGCAAACTCCCATGCACCCTCAAGGACCACGCCAAGAGTATAGAGCTGGTCCGCAGTTCCACGACCAGCACGAAAACCACACTGTTCCTCCTGAATCCGAGGTTAGACTATCCGGCGTAGCCTCCTCTCCAGTACACCTGAATAGACTTTACCGGGAAGGCTGAGGAGTGTGATCCCACAATAGTTGGAAGACACCCTCCGGTTCCCCTTCTTAAAGAGAGGAACCACCACCCCGGTCTGCCAATCCAGAGGTACCGCCCCCGATGTCCACGCGATGTTGCAGAGTCTTGTCAACCAAGACAGCCCCACAGCATCCAAAGCCTTAAGGAACTCCGGGCGGATCACATCTGGCCTTGCCACCGAGGAGCTTTTTAACTACCATGGCAAACTCAGCCCCAGAAATAGGAGAGCCCACCACAGATTCCCCAGGCACTGCTTCCTCATAGGAAGACGTGTTGGTAGGATTGAGGAGGTCTTTGAAGTATTCCCTCCACCGATCCACAACATCCACAGTCGAGGTCAGCAGAACACCATCCCCACCATACACGGTGCTTCCCCTTCCTGAGGCGGTGGATGGTGGTCCAGAATCGCTTCGAAGCAGTCTGGAAGTCCTTTTCCATGGCTTCCTCAAACTCGTCCCATGTCCGAGTCTTTGCCTCCGCGACCGCTGAAGCCGCACACCGCTTGGCCTGTCGGTACCTGTCTGCTGCCTCTGGAGTCCTATGAACCAAAAGAACCCAATAGGACTCTTTCTTCAGTCCAAAAACATTCCTCACCGCTGCCAGCGGGTTCTAGGATTACCGCCACGACAGGCACCAACCACCTTGCGGCCACAGCTCCAATCGGCTGCCTCGACAATAGAGGTACGGAAAATCGTCCACTCGGACTCAATGTCCAGCACCTCCCTCGTGACATGTTCAAAGTTCTTCCGGAGGCGGGAATTGAAACTCTCTCTGACAGGAGACTCTGCTAGGGGTTCCCAGCAGACCCTCACAATGCGTTTGGGCCTGCCAGGTCTGTCCGGCATCTTCCCCCAAACATCGCAGCCAACTCACCACCAGGTGGTGATCGGTAGAAAACTCCGCCCCTCTATTCACCCGAGTGTCCAAAACATGAGACCGCAAATCCGATGACACAACTACAAAGTCGATCATGGAACAACGGCCTAGGGTGTCCTGGTGCCAAGTGCACATATGGACACCCTTATGTTTGAACATGGTGTTCTTTATGGACAATCTGTGACGAGCACAAAAGTCCAAAAACAAAACACCACTCTGGTTCAGATCCGGGCGGCCATTCTTCCCAATCCCACCTCTCCAGGTTTCACTGTCGTTGCCAATATGAGCGTTGAAGTCCCCCAGTAGAACGAGGGAATCACCCGGGCTTGGCGCGTAGGCGCAAACAACAGTCAGGACCCAAATTATTTTTTGTTTTATTAATTAATTGTTATTATTATAATTTAATCAATTAACTAATATAACATTTAGGTAATTATTTAAAGATGTATTTAATTTTGTCCCATTTGACCATGAATAGATTATTTTCCAGTCATGTTAAAAGTATAAGATGTAAAGCGAATTGTTTTCCAAACTTTCACGTATTTAGTTTGACATGCGTCAGCTGATTGAAGTTGTGTACGATGATGTTGGCGACCTCATGTTCTCCATCAATCAAAGCAAAATTTCCTTCCACCCATACAAAAAACCCCATCCACTTTTAGGAGAATACTCTGCTACTTCTCCGCCCCCGCTGGCTGTAATGGATTAGACCTACTTGTGATAACAGAAAGAAACAGATTGCTGCCTTACGCCTGATTTACCAAGTCTCCTCTCAGCTTTATTGTTGGAGAAAAAGCCAGATTGGAGGCCAGAGAGTCTGCCCTGTAGGGGCTCCAACAGCTTTTTACTCCTATCCAGACTTCACCAGTCTCAATCTTTTTTTTTTTAAACATATTTTAGCCTATAGTACAAATGCAAGCTGTGGTTTTACTGATGACTTTTCTGTCCATCCTAAAACAAAAAAAAATAGTTTCTTTAGATACAGTAAGTGTTGTGCTGATTTTAAGTGTGATAGTCAGGAATTAGTCCACTTTAGCATCACTAATACTAAAGTACTGTGGTACGAATTAGGTAAAAAAGGTACGATAATGCCTTTGAAAAATTCCGGTATTTTTTTTTTTCATGGACATGATGGCATGCCGTGGTGACATTGCTGAAAATATATGAATAAACACACACAGAGTGCACTTACAAGCAGAAACCATGTGGAGACAGAAGAGGGAGATTGGACCTATTAAGGCTTTAAAACTAATGATAAAGGTGAAGCTATAAAGTGCCACCCTGCAGGTGGCGCTTTAAAATATAGCGAGCTACCGGCTAATGTCCATCTGCAGTGTTTAAGCTACCATGGCGACAAAGTATGTTTCTTCCAAGTATCATCCCTGCAGGACGAGGAATAGCTAAACATGCTTCACTACACACCGTAGGAGGATACAATAGCTCACCGCTAACAGCAAGCTAGTGCTCCTGAATATAAACAACTGGGTGGATCTATACAAATGTCGACTGCAACGATACCAAGTACAAGAGTTACATAGTCAATACTACAGTAGCCACGTGTACATTGACAACATTTATTTAATCTGATCATCATTCGGATTAGAACGTTCCTGTGTGGACCCTGACAAAAAAATGGTCTGATTATGACGTGCATTTTCATGCATCACACTTTAAATCGGAATACTTTACTTTGACATGCGCAGAACCTAACTTAAAAAAGAAAGGTGTGTTATTATTTGTGCTATGGCGCCATCTTTTGGACAAGTTCGCTCAGTAGTTGCAATTGTCATTAAACATGATTTTGTGCATTTCTTATCACAGTACTTATTTTTTCCTTCTGTTCACTACTTTTGTTTCACCTCTCTTTTTGAAATGAAGCTGTTCTGTGCTTTTTAGGTTGTGATTACGTACGGGTTGTATGTTACGACATTCTATGTATGTGTTTGAGGCTAGCAGTTTGCACTTGGAGTAGCTGTAATGTCGTGAATAAAACAGCCCGTTAAGACGACGACTGAATCCCTTCTTTTGTTGTTACATCGACATATGACCCGTCATACCATACTTTTGTTTTTGTTGGTCTTGTTTCAAAGCAACAAACACAACAGTATATACCGCTACGTCTGTGCATGTTGAATAGGGGAGACAGCAGCAAGACAATTAAATTAAGTCCCCGCCTCACCACCAAAGTACAGCTGACATCAAAGACATGCGCAGTAGGGATAATTCTAACCTGAATTTCGGATAATGTGTTTTCATGTGCTCCAATCCAAATGACTTTCAGCATAAACCACCCGTCTCGATCAGAATGACATTTTGATCCGAACGTGTGTGATCGGGTCAAAATATTCAGAATGGTGTGTTTACATGGAGCATTTTTATTCCGGTTGGGCTTTTCTTCCGATTCAATGTGTCCACATGCACATAGCTAAAGATACCTTCCATTGGGATTGTGAATGATAGGCACAATTACAAAATAAACAGTTCCCCTTTAACGTTCGGGGGAGAATTGGGAGATGTGTTGACCCTGATTGAAGTAGGGCGATTGTGGCCTACAGCATCATTTGGGGCCACATCGTCACAATCAGCACAGTGTTATCAGCAGTAATATATGAGGGACTAGTTTATAGTCTGCTAGATTCAAAAGTTAGCATACAGTAGGTATGTTTGTATTTTTATGTCATCCCTGTGAGAATCCTTGGGGAACTGCACTTTTTTTTTCTTTTTACAATTTTGCCTATCATTCACAATCCTTATGAGTTAAGAACACAAGTTTTGAAATAAAACACACATCAACATCAGCTAACAATGGAGTCAATGGGAGCCCAAAAAACATCCAATAAGCGCCAACAATACTCCATTGACATATTGTGACCTGAATATAAACCAAGTATTAGCAATATTATTATAATTGCTAATGTTAAGGACCTACTTTAAGCTGCGCATTGATCACACAAAGCGAACGAGCTTGTGCTGCTATATTCACATCAGCCGGTGAGCTGCTGCATCGCCCTTGAGTTGGTGAAAGTTATTCCTATATTATAAATCATGCCTTCCACTGGATAGTGGAAGGCAGTGGACATAAACCGAGAAGTTGGTCAATTTTGACATTTAACTTAGAACGGGAGATGGCCAGAAAGACCCAAAAAGACGATTGTTTTGCATCGACTTTTTTTTTTTTTCAAACTTCGCCTAGAAAGATTATTTCTTCATCTTAACAGGAAGATATAGGAACATCCCATCAGTCGGCATCCCAGTGAGAACAGACATTGTAGAGTAAGTGGTTGTTTTATTATGTCTGTTGTCTCTCATGATTAATAGTGTTGTTGTTGTGAAGGAAAAAGTGAATGTTGTGATGCGTCTAAAATTAATGCACCGCTATATGCTTAAAATGACCAAAATACGTCTTATTAATAATGTGCCTGTTACTACATTATACTTACAGCATGTATGTACAAATCTTGGAGGTTTATGAATGTTGCTTGTGTGCTTTATAATCAAATCAAACTATTTTCATACATAAAAGAAATGCAACGCAAAAGTGCTTTACAGACTTAAAAACAATACTCCGATGACCCACATCCCCCATCATCGCACAAACACATGTTTGCACACAAATATTAAACACAAACACACAAACGCATTTGCACATTTATAAACAAACGAATGCATGGCTGAGTACAGAGGAACCAGGTGAGTAAACACCATCACAGGAGCCATCTGCACCAGGAGGTCATCAGACCATGGCCACCAGGACGCTGACACAAAGCGCCCCCACAGCACGGCCAATAACCTCCTGATGCAGATGGCTCCCTCTGTGGCACGCTGGAAAGTAAAAATAATACAATCGCCTTTTATAGCGACTCAAATTGACTCTCTAAGCTGACTTTTATTTGGGTTTATTTACAAATTAGAATGCATAAAAAAAAGAAAAGCACATGTGTTCTTGTCTAACATAAGGATTGTGAATGATAGACAAAATTCAAGAAAAAAGTGCAGTTCCCCTTTAACCTCTTAAGGCCCAAGCTGTTGTTTCCATGCTTTTTTATTTCTCTTTGCTATTTGGGCTTATTGGAACCTAATTAGAATAACAACTAAAAATCATATTTTAATATGATGTACTTAGTTCATAAGTACACAAAAGTGTACTTCATGTGTAGTGACATGCACATTTTTATTTTTACACTTTTTTTTCCAAATTCCATTGTATGTTATACTCTTCTGACACCACCAGATAGCAGTATACGTGTCCATATGTCGGCATAAGACCCCAATTCAGTAGTGTACACAATTTTGGAAATAAGAGCTAAAAGGTGCTGTCCACGCACGTGGCCACTAAGGCCTTTAGAGGTTAAGGAGTGGAACTATCCAGGACTAGCTGCAGTGTGCTCAGACAACCACTGGGTAGCATTTGTGAGCAGATAATACTGTATCATCTTTTTTTTACAGACTTATAAGGTCATTAGTGCATTAGTGCAAAAAATCAACCCTCACCCATTGTATGCATGCAATACCGTATTTCCTTGAATTTCCGCCGGGTATATATTATCCGCATGCCTTGTTTTACCGCCGGGTCAAACTCGTTTTGCAAAATAATTAGCGCATGCTTAGAATTAGCGCATGCTTAGAATTACTGCCGGGTCAAACTCGTTTCGCAGAATAATTAGCATATGCTTCGTTTTACCGCCGGGTCAAACTTGTCACGTCACGAGTGACACTTCACCTTTCAAGGCATCATTTTCCAAAATGGAGGAGGCTAATTTCAATCATTTAAAATCGCATAAAGGGAAGAAGATAAAGAGCTATTCAGTAGGATTTAAGGTCCAAGCTATTGAATATGCTAAAAAGAACAGTAAAAATGTTTTATTAATATAGCTGCGTGTGTTAAATATGAGTCATTAAATGACTCCCGCCTCATGGTGGTAGAGGGCGCTAGTGATCCCAGAGATCATTCTTGAGACTACTCGGCTGCAGAAGAAGTGACAACAACAGTTTTCTAAACTGGACTTTCAATCGAAGCAGGAGGTAATAATTAAAGGAAGATCTCCATCGAGACAGAGAGACTTTTAAAACTGACGAAAGATAAGGAAGACTTCTATAAACAAGTTATCGATGCTTTTGTTCAGAAGGAGCGGCGCATGGACTTCATTTATAAGTAAAGGTAAGACCATAACGTTTTTTTAATTAAATGTGCTTTTCATGATGGTATCCTTACATCACACTCAAATTTATAAGCGCAGGCCTAAATTTACCGCATGCCTTTGGTAAGCGCCGGAGTGAGAAGAGGTTTTAAATTAATTACCGCCCCGGCGCTAATTCAAGGAAACGCGGTATTTCAAATATCGGTGTAGTTCGTGATTCCTCATCGGCTTTTAATAATTTCTTCCACATTGTGCCGTTTGGTCCGGAACAGGCTTGCACTTGTCAGTTTGCTTGAAGAGCAGTAAACACCCGCCTGTGTCGCGTCGCACCTCGTGATCGATCACGTTCGCCGCAGCCTGTGATCGAGCCTCAATTGTCGGCTCAGGTCTGTGAAAAAGACATGACAGGCTGAAAGCCTCTTGGTCCCTGCCCAGTGCTTTGTTACGTATCTCTGCATGCTCTTCCAGCAGTAAAACACAATCATTTTAAGCACCTAATCAGAAATCCTGGTGACAAAGTGGTGTGTACAGCCAGAGGGAGATTAGAGGACTTGCAAAGTGGGCTCAGAAACATTGCTGAGGAGTGGGCAGAGATCCAGTCAGCGAGTTAAGGTTTGAGGAGGACGCTTGAGCGGGCTTTCATGAGCATGTGGATGAAAGCCAGTTAACGAGAGATGAGCTTGTAGGTAAGTGCATATAAACTGGACTCTGCAAGCGCAGATATATGTAGTGTGCAAACATTGGAGGGCACCTTTACCCATTTCAACAGGAGAGAGAGGGACGAGGGAGAGCTTGGAGCAGACGGCTGCTTGTTGCCAAGTGAAGCAGCAGAAATCCGCTCTCACTTGACATGACAAATGTGTGAACGCTGGCTGGTAAACCATCCGTGATTTCTTAAACATGGTGTGAAGTAATGGTGGCATTGCGACGCTGGAGTGCCAGTCAGAGACAATCACAGCAATGGCGATGGAACAGCCATTTTGTTGTCACCGCGTCGTATGTATTTGTCCACCCCCTAAGTATGTTTGAGAAAACGTCAACACGAGAGGAGAGAAGGGCCGCTGAATGGCAGTACATCAAAACAAGCGACTGAGAGGTAGTGCTCCTGCTCGTTCCCAAAAATCACTGGTGACACTAGATCAGGAGTGTCCTAACTTTGGCCCGACAATGTATTTGGCCTGCGAGATGTCATGAGTTAATAAGTAATCTTACCAACAAACAGATTACATTCATTTTAATAATTCAGCAATTTTATTTCTGCCATTCTCGTGTTACAACAGTGTGGCTTCATAGTAAAAGAGTGCGGGTACTAGACTGGCCTGCCTGTAGTCCAGACCTGTCTCCCATTGAAAATGTGTGGCGCATTATGAAGCCTAAAATACCATAACGGAGACCCCGGACTGTTGAACAACTTGAGTTGTACATCAAGTAAGAATGGGAAAGAATTCCACCTGAAAATCTTCAAAAATTGGTCTCCTCAGTTCCCAAACGTTTACTGAGTGTTGTTAAAAGGAAAAGCCATGTAACACAGATCAGAACTGAATCAGATATTGTACACGTTTCTGTTGTGAATAATAAAGGATTCATTTTAGGCTGCCTCTGAATAATAGCATGAAATATTCCAGCACCTTCATAACGTTTAGTTATACTAAAGCGTCACTCAAATCTAAATATATTTATATAGCTTTATCGGCCCGGCTACATTGATCCAACCTGAGATATTTCTGTCCGTTACGTTTATTTCGAAATTGGTAACCGTGCGTTTTCTCTCTCAAAACGGAGTCAAATGTGCCGGAGACACATTATCAGCCCCGCGTTGCAACAAAGGCATAACTTTAAAGTTACTCACAAAAAAGCTGAACTCATGAATGCCTGTTGCCACTATGGACTTAAAAGATACGTACCATGAGTTCCTCCCTTCATCCATGGCTCCAACATGTTTCCTTTTCAGGTGCTTCTGAAGCAATGTTGTACTTCCGTGCCATTTTGCAGGAAACGGTCTTCTTTGAAGTCTTTAAAGTAAAGTGTTCCCACACTTTTGACGACTTAGGTCGTACACTTTTCTCCAATCAGCAGTGCGTATTCAGAGCTGTAACAGCCAATCAGCAGTGTGTATTCAGAGCGCATGTAGTCAGTGCTTCTGCGGTGGGGTTAGCAGATAGGTGTTTAGCAGGGGAGCATCAGTCAGCGGACTCTCCCCAAATTAAAATAAACACCCCCCAGTCAACTACTAGTAACATCACTATGAGCCCGTTGACCTTCTAGAAACAAACTGCAGCTCAGCTCGCTCGCAGGCCTTGTTCGAGGTGAAGGCTAATTAGCTTTTAGCATAATGTTAGCTCATTGTGCGGTGTGTGTGTGTGTGTGTGTAATCATTAGTAATGTAGCAGCCTAGTTTCGAATGGCAGGGTCCCTGCTATCACATGTTGATAAAAATATAACATTTACATAATAAAAATCAACTACAGGCTTCCAAAATGCTGTAGTAAATTAAGCATGATGAGTTGACTATGTGGGCTCTGTACCGAGGATGTCGTTGTGGCTTGTACAGCCCTTTGAGACACTTGTGATTTAGGGCTATATAAATAAACATTGATTGATTGATTGATTGACTTGAAACTGTTTAATGTTGCACTTTTTATATGTAGAAGAAAAGTTTTGTCATTTTATTTAATCTGAGCAACAACTTGAGGCAGTTTAATGCTGATTAACGTGGGCAGAATTATTATAGTGTTCCCAATGTTAAAAGGATAAAGCCATTGTTTACAAATTTTGTAAATAAATAACCCAAAAATTTATATTTTGTTGTTTTCTTACTGTACCGAAAATGAACCGAACCGTGACCTCTAAATCGAAGTACGTACCGAACCGAAATTTTTGTGTACCGTTACACCCCTAATACACATACATACAAAAGTATACACACATATACACACACACACACACACACACACTTATATAAATATATACAGTGTTTACTTTACATGCAGTCGGCTTTCGGCATCTAACCAAATTTTTTTAACCAAATGCGGCCCCCAAGTCAAAAAGTTTGGACACCCCTGCACTAGATTGATATTGGTGTAAATAATTAAGGTTGTAAGGTTAACGCCGAGGTATTGTAATACTGTTTGTGCCACATAACCCGTTACCAATGGATAAGACGTTTGTACTTATTATAAGGTATTATCCAAACTAAGATTGTACAATATACTGGTACTAATAAAGTACAGCGGTACAAATTAAGTAAAAAAGGTACTGTACTGCCTTTGAAAATTACCGGTAGTTGTTTTTTTTCATGGACATGATGGCGCTCCACACAGAGCACTTACAAGCAGAAACAGTGTGGAGACAGAAGAGGGGAAAATGAACGTATATTGGCTTAAAACTAACATTAAAGGTGAACTGGGCATGGGCAATATACCGATGTTATCGATAAATTCAAGTTCTTGTTGCAGACGATTCCAAACATAAAAAAATCTATGTTTTTCTCCTCTTGCTCCAGCATACTTTTTGCCACCTTACTTCCTTAGCAGATATTCGAAAGCCTACTGGGTATTATTACTGACTATTGTTCAATCCCTACATGCTAGCGTCAGCATGTTAGCATTTGATTATAATGAGCAAAAATGTTCCATTTGGAATAGGAACAAATGTCTCAGAAAAATGTGGAATTCCTTGAAATATGGGAGTTTTGGAAAATAAAAAAACAGCAGCAACATTTTGACAGTGGAATGGTTTGAATCAGATGAAAAATGTGGGAGGAGAAGGCAGAAAAAAAATAGGGTGGAATGATAATTAGAATAGTATTGTTTGTAAATCTGTTTACACTGTAAACAGCATACTAATAAGTACTCATGTAGGAAATATGCTTTATAAATGATGAATTTAGAATTTACCCAATGCTTAACAGTGTGTATTTATTATTTAATGTCATTGATATGGGCTTAATGTACTAGAAGATACCTTTTTGAGCCACATTCTGTGTTTCGAGGGGAAAAGACAAATCCCTCACAAGTGGGAATTGTAATCAAGCTTTTCTTACAATACGAGCGAGGCGAGAGTGAATAATTAAAGCGTGCTGATCAAGGAGAGAGCAGAAAATAGGTTACCTAAGAGCTCACACGCCACAGTGACGTGTATTTAATCACAAAAGGGGGAAATATGGATATGATCTTGTCATAATTTCCCATTTTCTTGCCTCTCTTTGCTATATTCAGTAATGAAATTATCCGCTCTGTCATGTATTTTACGTTTTAAGTTAGTGGGACCCCTCTTATCGTTTCTGTCCTTTCAAGTGACAAATCCCTGGCTGTTCGCAGCGGGCAGCAGCCGCACAAGAGCGATGCAAGTGACCTTGGCCCGGTTCTGCGGGCTTCAGCGAACGTGGCGTCTCGCTGTGATGCTTTCCCTTCCACCAATCCCGATTAACAGGCCGGCAGCGGGCAATGGACAGAAACTAAGTGTCGCAGTGCAGAAGGCCATCAAGGAGCTAAATTTGCTGGCCAATAGAGGTGTTGGGGAGGGGAGGTAGTGGTGGCAGGGGACCCATATCCTGTGGCGTATGTGACGAGGGTTCTCGGGCAAAGATAATGGAGGGACAGTTCAACTGAGGTTCATGGAAGACAAAGAACCAAAACTGGTCCCTTTGGGGAAGAAGGTGAGCTGCATTTTCTATTGCTGAATACACAAAACGATGTACTGTAGGGAAAGGATATGGGTGAGAGGAAGGGGTTGGGGTTAATCATTTTGCAATGCAGTCTGCTGATAATGATGGAAAGCGCCACTCTACATAGCAACTGACGCCGTGGTCAAAACTAGAATGGCCGCAAAACACATTTCAAAATATGCAACACTCTAGTGCCATCTGCCGGCTAAAGTGAATGGTGCAGCCCCCCAATTTGCCACGTTTCAGGTGTCAGGCCAACCGCGATAAATGGAGTCATACACACTTGGGGTTGGCATTTAAAGAAAATAACTGTGATCAAATGGAAAAATGACAATCAAATATCCAGGGTACCAGGAGGTGCATGCATAATCGAAAAAGGGTTGAACGAAAGTTCCCACCAGAATCTTCATGGTGCTTTTGTTGACCAGAGAGGAGATTCTATAGAGAAATCTTGTTCGTTGGTTGACCTTTTTGATTACCTTGGTTGCCATTTTATCACAGGAAACATTAGCCTCTAGAATGGAACCTAGGTAGGGGACCTCATCTTTCCTGGTGATAAAAATGTCACCCACTTTTATAGTGAAGAGTTTATTAGTGAAGAGTTTATTAAAGTGCAGTTATTACTAACCGTGGGGAGGTTATCTTTAATACCGTTCATCGCTAGTTAGAGCCGCCGCAGTCTGCAACTGGACGTGACGTCACACACAACCCAGGTACTGTAAGATGGCACCGATGGACTTGGTTAGTTCCAAAAAAAAAAAAAAGTACCATATTCTGTATCCATCCCTAGTGATTGGTATGCACCAATATCACTCAAGTTTGATCGGTATGGTGTCATTCCAAGGCCCGCCAGTTGAACAGCCTTTACATAGGGAATCTGTTCGCAAAATAAACCTTAATTCCCAACTCCAGATTGAGGGCACATGCCCACGTCGGTCATTGAATGACAGCATCCTTACCTATGTCCTTGACTCCTCTCATACATTCCTCCTTACACCTAAAGGAAATCTTCCCTCTGATTGTCAATCTTTCTCCCTTCCATTTAAAATCTATTTCAGCATGCTTCCATTGTTGCAAGCCATGCAGAAGCAATAGAAATGTTCAAGCCTTGTCTATGACTTCATCCCTTGTTGAAACCACCCTTTTTAATAACACTTCTTTTTACATAAAGCATGTCCAGTCAACTCCAGTGAAAATGCAGTCTTTCAGACCGTTATTGACTCAGAGCCCGAGTGCTGATACTCGGCTAGTCCTCCAAGAGGAGAATGTGAGCTTGTGGTTTATATACATTCTAATAGGGCTGGGCAATAAAACAATAACAATATATATCGCGATAGACATGTGATCAATATCAATAGAAAATGGGGTCGATAGAACGTTCGATAATTTCACTGAGTTCTGTTAGAAAAAAATAGGAAGAAATGCGCAGCCGGAACCGCACGGCATTCTGGGGGGTGTAGGCAGAAGAAGGGCTTTGGCCTCTCGACCTATCACGGCCGAGCCTGAACCGCACGGCTAGCTGACGACGAGGAGTGAAACGAAACGGGAATATGAGTGCGGCAGCACGAGAGGAAATTGTAAATAAAAAAGGAAACGTCACGTCACCAGTTTGGCAGTATTTTGGATTTTTTTAAACCCGATACGAATCAGAGTAATACTGTCTGCAAACTTTGCAAGGTCGTCGTCCCGACCAAGTCCGGGAACACGACAAACTTATTTTACCACCTGAGCCGCTCTCACCCGCTGGTGTACAGCAGTATCAAACAGCCACAACCATCTACATCAGCCGGTGCAAGTGGAACAGCACCGAAGCGGCAACAACAGACCACCATCGTCTCGATGGTGGTCTGTTGTCGCCGCAGACAGTATTACTCGGCAGCAGTGCCATACGACAAAAATTCAAAATGTTATAAAGAAATAACGGATGCAGTGGTGTATCAATTAGCGAAGGACATGCTACCGCTCAGCATAGTTGAGAAGTCTGGGTACAAGAATCTCATACACGTGCTCGACCCCCGTTATGTTCTACCTGGCCGAAAGCACTTTTCCAAGAAAGCTATTCCTAAGCTTTACACAATGTGCAGGGAATCCGTGAAAAAGGAGATACTGAAGTTGGTTTGATTTTTCCATAAATGACTGAAGAGGGTAACAGGTTTGTTTTGTCACAAATGTTCAGACGCAAGTTTATTCCGATGTTTATAATATTCTGTAAGACATGTTTGTTTCTGCTTGCTTAATGTGACTGTTATTTATTTGCATATATTGTTACCAATATGGCTTTAAAGCCTGAGTTGTACACTACTAATTTCTTAATTACAATACTTTGCACATTTTGTTGGATTAAGCATTTATTTAATGTCAATATTTGCACATCGACCAGTATTTTCATTTATTTGACTGTGTTTCATAATGCTGACCTTGTTCTAAAGGTTAAAGGTTATATTTAAAATAAAAGTATTTAAATTCGGCCTTTTTTC
This sequence comes from Entelurus aequoreus, assembly GCF_033978785.1. NCBI lineage: Eukaryota > Metazoa > Chordata > Actinopteri > Syngnathiformes > Syngnathidae > Entelurus > Entelurus aequoreus. The sequence goes on along the minus strand of NC_084753.1, from coordinate 13,028,247 downwards.
TCCTGGTCTTTATTTAGAATAGGTTGGTTTTTTTTAATCAATAATTATCGATATCGACTGATATGAAACACTTATATCGTGATACATTTTTTAGTCATATCGCCCAGGCCTACATTCTATTTGTATCGCTCACTCCACAAGAGCTGCATGAGTAACTTTGGAGCAATCACGCACTTGTAGCTTCACGATATGCATGCAGTCTCACAAATCAAGTGTGTGCGAATTTACTTACATTAATGGACATACATTTTTTTCTTTTCAAACCCCTGGGCGGTACTGTGGTCAGCTTAAAAAAACACACACTGAATACGTAATGTGGAACATGCTGCAAGGAATTTTGTTCAGTCAAGCAAGAGGTGTGAAGGCTTCCACCAATTATAAACGCTGGAGCCATTGTGAACACACTTTCATTATGATTAATGAAGATTTGATGAGGGGAAAGAAATCAATGGTTCATTAAATAGAAATCAGCGACAGACATGAAATCGAATGCTCCCCCTACATGCAACGAAAACCCCAAGTGTATATACATAAATGAAGAGCAAATGGAGCTAGCGGTAGAGTGACATTAGAATTTATAGCCCCAGATTGACTAACTCTTGAATGCAAATGTTCTGAAGGGTAACATAGAACACCGTGAAGTGTGGAAATAACTGTTGGTGAGTTTTTCTGAGAGGTCTGGCTTCCTACAATGGGTTATCAATTTTGAAGAGGAAAGAAATGTCCTATAAAATGTGCGTTCAAACAAACAACGGTTTAATGTCAAGTTTCTATGCCTGACTGGCCTACCAGAAACAAGGTATGCTTGTGCAAAAAAGATGTTTAGTACAAGGATTAGCCTCATGACTTAATTAGCATTTACACGCTTGCTTCCAAATAAGTGAGTCTTAGGCCCCGTAAATCCCACCTAACCTTATCCTTGTCCACACACACACGATGGTTGTTTAAGACCCCGTCCCTCCCTCCGTCCGCCGGCGCAACGCGACTTAGTAGGCATGCGCAGAAAATGCGCACGTCATAGTCACCTCCAGTGTTGCTTTGTGTGCAAGTTCTTAAATTCAATTTAACTTATCTGAACAATATCCAGTGTTGTGGTATTTCAATTAACTGGAATCCAGTGTGCTGTGGGGCGCTATTGTAGTGAATCACACCTGAGCCATCATAAATTAAACAAATCTTTATTAGACAAGTAAACAATGTGATAAATAATTTTTTACAACAATCAATCTAGGGATCTAGATATCTGGTCATGACACTCCTCCCTTTTGCCTTCACCTTCATTGTCCATTCGTTTTTGGTGACTTTATATAGTCTAGACCTAGACGTTGCGTCCGCGACATACATGGCGGACAATAACTGATACAGTCTGCTTTGCCAGTCCAAATGCATTCGTTGTTTTCTGTAGTCTTCACTCGACGGCCAGGTAATACAAAGCACACGCTACCTTTTTTATCACATCCACGGGAGCCCACATTCTCGTTGACTCCCCTTCGACACATTTTTCGGGAAGTAGAATCACAGCTGACCCGGACATTCGAAAGTTCTCTTGCCGTCTTAGATGTGTTGTATCCCAAATAGCTGCAATCGCGCGTTTTCTTCTCTTAAGGTATTCATGTGTGATTTCCACAAGCGTCTGTACATGTAGAAGAATGAGAAACACGGGCATGTCTGGATGACTCGCCTCCATCTTTCCAGTGGTTAGCTCCGGTTGTTATGAAGCTGGCTGTGGCACGTTCTTTCTGACGTCACTTCCTGTGTGAAGCGCGGTCTTTCTGACGTCACTTCCTCTCCGAACTCAGTTTGTAAACGATCAATGAGTCCATACAAAGCTAAGAGCCGGAGAATCAAGAAATACACGGCACACTTACTCGTGTAAAAAATTATCCAGGGAGGGTTACCTTAAACGATGGTTTAGTGTGGCTGAAACGGGGCTTAGGCTAAATAATTATTTGTTTAAGGGGTTAACCGGCTTAGTGTAGACATAACCTTAGGCCAATACGGTTTGTTTCAGTGGTGTCCAAACATTTTTCAGCGAGAGCCGCACACAGAACAATTTAACTCTTTTGATACATTCTGTATGTTAAAGATGCTAAATCAGGGCTATTCAACTACATAATGAAGAGGGCCGCAGTTTCAAGAGCCCAAGGTCTCAGGGCCCGGACATCAAAATTTCAGGGTTCGAATTTAACCACGGCAACCGCGCCCTTGTCACTTGCCGAAATGGCCTAAAAAAATTGACCAGCATCGATGGCAAGAACATGCCGTGACCGCCCTTGACTTTTTACTTGTTAATGGACAATTGTAACGTAATTGTTTCGGCGAATAAATTGATAAAAACAACCCGTCATTACTTTTTTTTTTAACATTTTTAAATGTTTAAGACATCGCATAATTAACATTAATCGGTATAAACAACATGGGCGTAGCCAATTTGGAAGCGTGTGTCAAGGGTTAACCGACAACGACAACAGCTGCTCTCTTGTTCCGAGATTTTCCGAGAGATACACTAGTTGCATCAGGGTCTGGAAGGACGTCAGGTGTTTGGTGAATTTAGGTCAGGCAGCTCTCAAAATGCCGAGTAAGGAATTCATTTAAAAAAAGAAAACACAAACAATTACAGTCTGTTGGGAAAAAATTTCGCAAGCTACACAACTTATTTAGGTAGGTTAATTTCATAATTTAAATGGAGTGCTAAATTAGACGATCGTTTGTCCTTGAAACTCAGCAGGTCTAAACTTGTCAATGTTGTTTATGTGCTGTATTGTGAATGTTTATTTTGATTTGTAGCTGTCAACAACCACATGTGTAACACAAATGGATGTGTGTACTTTTTTGTAAACGAACATAAGTCACTGATGTAAACATTGAAATGAAAATTGCATGGCGTTTTATATATTCGTTTACACACAACTTTACTAATGATTACAACAAGTTAGGCCATACATTATACAGTCTATTTCAATTTAATGACATTTGATTATTTGTATATCATATACTTGTGTGTGTGTGCGTGTGTGTGTGTGTGTGTGTGCGCGCTTTGGAGCCCCTGCCTCGAAAAAAAACGTTTGCCTCGGTGCCCTTCCAACTTGCCTTGGTGCCCTAAAATATGAGCCCTCCTTTAAGGCAACGCTTGCCTTGACCTCAAAAAGTTAAAATTTGAGGCCTGAAATGTGGTTGTCTCTTATGAAAGCGCTTCCTCTGGTTATATTCATTTGAGACTGTGTTTACTTATTTACAAAGTTAACATCAGTTTTCACACTGCACTGTCAGTAAATTCCTTATTCTGCCCTCGCTACTCGTTTCCAGCGTGTGCAGCTAGACAGACAGCATAAGGAGAGAGAAGCTAAGTTTGTTGATGATTGACGTTCCTTCTTTTGAATTAATTTTCTTCCTTAGTTTTATTTACAAACCCCTTTTCCATATGAGTTGGGAAATTGTGTTAGATGTAAATATAAACGGAATACAATGATTTGCAAATCATTTTCAACCCATATTCAATTGAATATGCTACAAAGACAACATATTTGATGTTCAAACTGAAACTTTTTTTTTTGTGCAAATAATCATTAACTTTAGAATTTGATGCTTTCAACACGTGACAAAGAAGTTGGGAAAGGTGTCAATAAATACTGATAAAGTTGAGGAATGCTCATCAAACACTTATTTGGAACATCCCACAAGTGAACAGGCAAATTGGGAACAGGTGGGTGCCATGATTGGGTATAAAAGTAGATTCCATGAAATGCTCAGTCATTCACAAACAAGGATGGGGCGAGGGTCACCACTTTGTCAACAAATGCGTGAGCAAATTGTTGAACAGTTTAAGAAAAACCTTTCTCAACCAGCTATTGCAAGGAATTACATCTGTAAGTGCAAGTTAAAACTCTCCTATGCAAGGTGAAAACCGTTTATAAACAACACCCAGAAACGCCGTCGGCTTCGCTGGGCCTGAGCTCATCTAAGATGGACTGATAAAGTGGAAATGTGTTCTGTGGTCTGACGAGTCCACATTTCAAATTGTTTTTGAAAACTGTGGACGTCGTGTCCTCCGGACCAAAGAGGAAAAGAACCATCCGGATTGTTATAGGCGCAAAGTTGAAAAGCCAGCATCTGTGATGGTATGGGGGTGTATTAGTGCCCAAGACATGGGTAACTTACACATCTGTGAAGGCGCCATTAATGCTGAAAGGTACATACAGGTTTTGGAGCAACATATGTTGCCATCCAAGCAACGTTACCACGGACGCCCCTGCTTATTTCAGCAAGACAATGCCAAGCCACGTGTTACATCAACGTGGCTTCATAGTAAAAGAGTGTGGGTACTAGACTGGCCTGCCTGTAGTCCAGACCTGTCTCCCATTGAAAATGTGTGGTGCATTATGAAGCCTAAAATACCACAACGGAGACCCCCGGACTGTTGAACAACTTAAGCTGTACATCAAGCAAGAATGGGAAAGAATTCCACCTGAGAAGCTTAAAAAATGTTTCTCCTCAGTTCCCAAACGTTTACTGAGTGTTGTTAAAAGGAAAGGCCATGTAACACAGTGGTGAACATGCCCTTTCCCAACTACTTTGGCACGTGTTGCAGCCATGAAATTCTAAGTTCATTATTATTTGCAAAAAAAAATGTTTATGAGTTTGAACATCAAATATCTTGTCTTTGTAGTGCATTCAATTGAATATGGGTTGAAAAGGATTTGCAAATCATTGTATTCCGTTTATATTTACATCTAACACAATTTCCCAACTCATATGGAAACGGGGTTTGTATTTATACGTCTTCTTTTATTTATTTTTGTACGACTGAAAATATAAACATTACAAAACTATAACGTTAATTGTGAATTTTCATACATATTGTCCATTGTAAATGTTACATAAATAAAATGGAAGGTTTAGTGTTATTACACACAGCAAACATCGCACACATTTGGCTCAACACAATTAAACCTAGGGTGTAGCTATATCGCCTTCTGCTGGTCAAATTCGGCACTACATGTATTTAACCAGTTTTGACCGCCAGAGTTACACAGCAAAACAACTTGACCAGGAAGACAAAAGACATCTCAAAGTCAGCAGTTTCAATATATTCACACTTTGTTGTTCAGTCGCTGTTAAAATTCAGATTTTTCAGGGTCGATAGTGCCATCTTCTTCTACTCGCCCACTACTGCTGCTTCATTGTGACACATATGCCTGTGACACACCTTCTCATTTCAATGCGTTTGCTTTATTTTCATGACTATTCACCTTGTAGATTGTCACTGAAGGCATCAAAACAATGACACCTGTGAAGTTAGTTAAGCTAAAGTACCAATGATTGTCACACACACACTAGGTGTGGTGAAATGTGTCCTCTGCATTTGACCCATCCCCTTGTTCACCCCCTGAGAGGTGAGGGGCGCAGTGAAGTGAAAACCATTTCAGGTGACTACCTCTTGAAGCTCATCGAGAGAATGCCAAGAGTGTGCAAAGCAGTAATCAGAGCAAAGAGTGGCTATTTTGAAGAAACTAGAATATAAAACATGTTTTCAGTTATTTCACCTTTTTTTGTTAAGTACATAACGCCACGTGTTCATTCATAGTTGATGCCTTCGGTGACAATCTACAATGTAAATAGTCATGAAAATAAAAAACATGCATTGAATGAGAAGGTGTGTCCAAACTTTTGGCCTGTAATGTTCATACACTGCATACCTGTTTTGAATGGTTTCATCAAGCCTATTTGGGTGTTGTTTGGCCGGCCAAATTAAAAGCTTTGGTGGGCCGGATGTGGCCCGGGGGCCGGCAGTTAAATAGTTCTGTGCTAAAACCTGGGGCTGGGTGATTGTTTTTTTTTATCTTGACATTATAAAAACCCCGTTTCCATATGAGTTGGGAAATTGTGTTAGATGTAAATACACTACCGTTCAAATGTTTGGGGTCACATTGAAATGTCCTTATTTTTGAAGGAAAAGCACTGTACTTTTCAATGAAGATAACTTTAAACTAGTCTTAACTTTAAAGAAATACACTCCATACATTGCTAATGTGGTAAATGACTATTCTAGCTGCAAATGTCTGGTTTTTGGTGCAATATCTACATAGGTGTATAGGGACCCATTTCCAGCAACTATCACTCCAGTGTTCTAATGGTACAATGTGTTTGCTCATTGGCTCAGAAGGCTAATTGATGATTAGAAAACCCTTGTGCAATCATGTTCACACATCTGAAAACAGTTTAGCTACAAAACTGACCTTCCTTTGAGCAGATTGAGTTTCTGGAGCATCACATTTGTAGGGTAAATTAAACGCTCAAAATGGCCAGAAAAAGAGAACTTTCATCTGAAACTCAACAGTCTATCTGTTCTTAGAAATGAAGGCTATTCCACAAAATTGTTTGGGTGACCCCAAACTTTTGAACGGTAGTCTATAAACGGAATACAATGATTTGCAAATCCTTTTCAACCCATATTCAATTGAATGCACTACAAAGACAAGATATTTGATGTTCAAACTCAAACTTTTTTTTTTTTTTTTGCAAATAGTAATTAACTTAGAATTTCATGGCTGCAACACGTGCCAAAGTAGTTGGGGAAAGGGCATGTTCACCACTGTGTTACATGGCCTTTCCTTTTAACAACACTCAGTAAATGTTTGGGAACTGAGGAGACACATTTTTTAAGCTTCTCAGGTGGAATTCTTTCCCATTCCTGGTTGATGTACAGCTTAAGTTGTTCAACAGTCCGGGGGTCTCCGTTGTGGTATTTCTGGGTGTTGTTGATAAACGGTTTTCGTCTTGCATAGGAGAGTTTTAACTTGCACTTACAGATGTAGCGACCAACTGTAGTTACTGACAGTGGGTTTCTGAAGTGTTCCTGAGCCCATGTGGTGATATTCTTTATACACTGATGTCGCTTGTTGATGCAGTACAGCCTGAGGTATCGAAGGTCACGAGATTAGCTTCTTACGTGCAGTGATTTCTCCAGATTCTCTGAACCCTTTGATGATATTAAAGATTAAGATTTTAAAGATTAAAGTACCAATGATGTGGTGAAATTTGTCCTCTGCATTTGACCCATCCCCTTGGGGAGCAGCGGACGGTAGATGGTGAAATCCCTAAATTCCTTGCAATAGCTGGTTGAGAAAGGTTTTTCTTAAACTGTTCAACAATTTGCTCACGCATTTGTTGACAAAGTGGTGACGCTCGCCCCATCCTTGTTCGTGAATGACTGAGCATTTCATGGAATCTACTTTTATACCCAATCATGGCACCCACCTGTTCCCAATTTGCCTGTTCACCTGTGGGATGTTCCAAATAAGTGTTTGATGAGCATTCCTCAACTTTATCAGTATTTATTGACACCTTTCCCAACTTCTTTGTCACGTGTTGCTGGCATCAAATTCTAAAGTTAATGATTATTAGAAAAGAAAAAAAAGTTTATCAGTTTGAACATCAAATATGTTGTCTTTGTAGCATATTCAACTGAATATGGGTTGAAAATGATTTGCAAATCATTGCATTCCGTTTAAATTTACATCTAACACAATTTCCCAACTCATATGGAAACAGGGTTTGTACATTAAGTCGATCAAACATGGCTGACCAGCCAATCAAAGTCAAACTTTTACCGCCCCACTTGTGGTTACAAGGTACGCAGAAGTAAACAGAATCATAGATATGAACAGAATGACCAAACTTTTGAACTTTGCAGCTGAGGGCAACAAAATAAATGTCAGCCATAACTCGGGAGTTTTCTCAAACCCGTTGATTTACACTTAATCGAAATCGCAGACGGAATAAAAGAATTGGCGGATGGAAACAGAATCTAGTTATACTGTAAATGCCAATGTGACTGGGATGTTGTCATTGAGAGGAAACACCAACACCCTTCTCGGGCTATCTGTGGCTCCGTTTACACTGGACACCAAAACGGATTTGTGTTGCCCTCAAGTGACACAGATTGGATATTTTTTTGCCAGTCGAAATGCTCCAAAGTGCTTAAAATATGATATTTTCGCATCATATTAAAGCCACCTCAGGAGGTGGTCAGAATCCATTCAAAAACTGATCTTTTCAAATATGACCACAGTCTAAACGGCAATGCGACCTGTCTGCAACTTTTACCAAATTTTTGGTGGGCCTAGCACAGGGGTCGGCAACCTTTACCACTCAAAGAGCCATTTTGGCAAGTTTCACAAATTAAAGAAAGTAATGGGAGCCACAAAAAAAACTTTAAAATGAAAAACACAGCATACAAAGCTTAAACGCTTTGTGCTATGTTAACCAGGGGTCTCCGACACACGCACCGGCACGCACTTTAATGTGGAAATTTGATGTTAGTGCAGCCCGGGAGTTTTGAATGAATGGCGCTTGATAGCGTCATACTTGCCAACCCTCTCATTTTTCCCGGGAGACTACCGAATATCAGAGCGTGATTACACTGCATTTGGCGCCCTCTACAGTCTGCCCTAACAGTGTACCTGCTCGACCACACGTAGAATGCAATTTCAGCTTGCTCACGTAAGTGACAGCAAGGCGTACTAACTCAGCAGCCACACATCTTACACTGACGGTACCAATACCCAGAATCCCATGCAGCCCTAACTCTTCCGCTCAACCAACGCACGGAGAGGGGGGGGGGGGTTGATGTGTGGGGGGATTTGGTGGTAGCGGGGGTGTATAATGTAGACCGGAAGAGTTAGGGCTGCATGGGATTCTGGGTAATGGTTGTGTTGTGTTTATGTTGTGTTACGGTGGGATGTTCTCCAGAAATGTGTTTTTCATTCTTTTTTGGTGTGGGTTCACAGTGTGGCGCATATTTGTAACGTAACAATGTTAAAGTTGTTTGATACGGCTACCGTCAGTGTAAGCTGTGTGGCTGATGACTAAGTATGCTTTGCTGTCTCCTGTGTGTGCAAGTAATAACAACATGCAACGTGTGGCTGGACTGGCACGCTGTATGTAAATGCTATAGAGGACAATTACTGCAGTGCAATTAGGGCACGCCCTTTATTTAGTAATTAGAGTGTAAATAGGGTTATTTTTTCCCTGGGAGTAATCTATGAGGGACACTGAGATCCATAAATCTCCTGGGAAAATCGGGGGGGTCGGCATGTATGTAGCTGAGCCGCATCAGAGTGGTCAAGGACCCGCATGCGGCTCCGGAGCCGCGGGTTGCCGACCCCTGGCCTAGCAAATACGGCCCGCCAGCAGAAATGGATACGTCATCGCAACACCCGGTTTCGGCAGTTTTAGTGATCAAAGTGCGCAAATAACAGGCTGTGTGTAATATATGAAAATGTATACTGAACAAAAATAAAAACGCAATACTTTTGTTTTTGCTCCCATTTTTCATGAGTTGAACTCAAAGATCAAAAACTTTTTACTATATACACACAAGACCTATTCCTCTCAAATATTGTTCACAAATCTGTCTAAATCTGCATTAGTGAGCACTTCTTCTTTGCCAAGATAATCCATCCCACCTCACGGGTGTGGCATATCAATATGCTGATCCAACAGCATGAATATTGCACGTGTGCCTTAGGCTGCCCACAATAAAAGGCCACACTGAAATGTGCAGTTTTGCTTTATTGAGGTCTGGGGGGGTCAGTTCCTGGTGTGACCACCATTTGCCTCCCACTGTGCAACACATCTCATTCGCATAGAGTTGATCAGGTTGTTGATTGTGGCCTGTGGAATGTTGGTCCACTCCTCTTTAATGGCTGTACAGGAAATGGAACACGCTGTCGTGGACGCCGATCCACAGCATCCCAAACATGCTCAACAGGTGACATGTCCGGTGAGTATGCTGGCCGTGCAAGAACTGGGATGTTTTCAGCTTCCAGGAATTGTGTACGGATCCTTGCAACATGGGGCCGTGCATTGTCATGCTGAAACTTGAGGTGATGGTCTCAAGTGAATGGCACAACAATGGGCCTCAGGATCTTGTCACGGTATCTCTGTGCATTCTAAATGCCGTCAATAAAATGCACTTGCGTTCATTGTAGATAAAATGCGCCTGCCCATACCATAACTGATTCACAACATTGGCATCAGCAAACTGCTCTCCCACACGACACCACACACACTGTCTGCCATCTGCCCTGAACAGCGAAAACCGGGATTCATCCGTGAAGAGAACACCTCTCCAACGTTTCCGGACGCCATTGAATGTGAGCATTTGCTCACTCAAGTCGGTTATGACAACAAACTGCAGTCAGGTCAAGACCCCGATGAGGATGACCAGCATGCAGATGAGCTTCCCTGCGACAGTTTCTCACGGTTTGTGCAGAAATTCTTTGGTTATGCAAACCAATTGTTGCAGCAGCTGTCCGGGTGGCTGGTCTGAGACGATTATGGCGGTTCATCTGCTGGATGTGTAGGTCCTGGGCTGGTGGGTTTACATGTGGTCTGCGGTTGTGAGGCCGGTTGGATGGACTGCCAAATTCTCTGTAACGCCTTTGGAGATGGCTTATGGTAGAGAAATTAACATTCAATTCACAGGCAACTGCTCTGGTGGACATTCTTGCAGTCGGCATGCCAACTGCACAATCCCTCAAAACTTGCGACATCTGTGGCATTGTGCTGTGTGATAAAACTGCACATTTGAGTGGCCGCTTATTGTGTGCAGCCTAAAGCACACCTGTGCAATAATCATGCTGTTGAATCAGCATCTTGATATGCCACACCTGTGAGGTGGGATGGATTATCTTGGCCAAGAAGAAATGCTCACTAACACAAATTTAGACCGATTTGCAAACAATATTTGAGAGGAATAGGTATTTTGTGTATATAGCAAACGTTTTAAATCTTTGAGTTCAACTCATGAAAAATGGGAGTAAAAACAAGTGTTGATTTTAGGAATCTATATAAACAGATATATCTTTAAAGATTTCTAAGAAAGAGCGGTTGTTAAAGGACTGAAAATTAAGTTTTCACTTTGGCACAGTTGCGTACATGTTATGTACATTGTCTAAGTTTTTTACGTAAATTAGTTGAAAAATAAAGCTAACTTAGACCCAAGATGATGTCAGTGTCTCCTCTACCTAACAGCCATAAAAATAGATGGAATCATTTGGTGATTTAACTCCCAATTCCAACCCTTGATGCTGAGTGCATTTTTATAGTCTTTGGCATTACTCGGCCGGGGTTTTAACTCACAACCTTCCAGACTCAGGGCGGACACTCTAACCACAAGGCCACTGAGCTGGTTTTTGTAGTTAATGCAACGCTGTATGCTTAAAATGATCAAAATACGTAAATATTACATGTTATTATGAATGTGCCTGTTACTACATTACATGTATACTTACATCATGTATATAGAACTTCAATGGAGGTCTTTGGATGTTTTTTGGAGTGCTTTATAGGCCAAATAGTCTCATTACCTCCATTGTAAGCAGGCTTTAGTTCGCATTTATTTACGAGTTAGAATGCATAAAAAAAGAAAAATGTGTGCTTGTCTCGCATAAGAATTGGGAATGAAAAAAAAGTGCAGTTCCCCTTTTACAGCTATTTCCTTTTTTTAGTCATTGACTTTACATCATAATTTTAATTTTAGCATACATAATTATATTTTGTCTATTCTGGTTTCAAAATGTCAACTTTGAGAAAATAACTGTCCAAAAAAGATATTTTGGTTCTCCCCACACAGAATCTTGTTTAAAGATTCTGCAACATCCAAAGGATGCTCAATTTAAGAATTGCAAGTTGAATAATGTTTTTTTTTTCAGAATACAACACTTATTTCTAGCTTGAAATTTCTGCTAAGTTCTAGATATACAAACCATAATTTAGGATGCCTTATCAAGTAAAATTAACGAGCAGCAAGGACAGAGCATTTCATTAGTTTTGAGTATTTATTTTTGTAAAATTTTGTCTTTTTATCTTAGCTCTTTTTCAGCAAAAGATATCAGCAAAACAATTTTGTGACGTCTTATTTTACACTTGCAAAAAAAACAATTCAGCTATTCTTTACATGTTTTTATTGGATAGTGACAACACATACATAGTACTGTAGTCATTTAAATAAATTCATGAAAACTGTTTATTTGGTGGAGTTTAATTAAAAAGGTAGAACTTAATTTGTTCAGTGCAATCTTGAATGGATTACAGATCATTCCCAGCCCTTTCCAAAAGCCTGAGTTCAAATTGAAAATGTCACACCACACATCTAATTAGTAATCACAAAGGGACACTTTGGCACATGACCAACTGTCTCAGACATTAACCCTCCAACAACAACTTTTAGAACCTTGCACTTCTACCCTGGCCTGGGGCATTAATCACTCCCGACCTCAAATGCAAAAGGTTATAAATTGAACAGCAACCCGAGCATAAAACACGGCCAGAGATCAGCATTTACAACCTCCTGTTCATTGCAATCGCTGACGGTGTGAAACAACGTGACGATGCAAACTAGGCTCCGACACCGACTGCTAATGGCTGCGCTCTTTAAAACCAAAGCACAAATTGAACAATGTTTTTATTAGGGTTGTCAAATTACATTACATTAATCCCACTTTTAAATTATGATAAATCATGAATAATCACAGTACTGTACCTTCCAGGCTATAGAGCGGTGTTTAGGCCGCACCCAGGTCAACTTTAGAAGAAATAAATGTTTACATATGACTCGCACCAGACTATAACCCGCAGATATATACCGCTACGAAATATTTTGTAACTGTTCATTTACATACCTTAATTGTTTCCAAATGGTGCATGTTACACGGCAGTAAAACGGCTGATCAAACAAAACCGGAGTCATCGTCATGGACCCACAAGCGGCGGAAGCTAACTCTCCAATCAGCTTAACAGACTCAATAACTCCACAATGACGTTTTGGTGAATTTACTGAGGAATTTGTAAAAAAAAATCAATAATAGAATGCTATTGTAAGTTAATAGTACCGTATTTTCCGCACCATAAGCCGCACCTAAAAACCACAATTTTTCTCAAAAGCAGACAGTGCGGCTAATAACCCGGTGCGCCTTATATATGGATTAATATTCATATTAATTTTCATAAAGTTTAGGTCTCGCAACTACGGTAAACAGCCGCCATCTTTTTTCCCCGTAAAAGAGGAAGCGCTTCTTCTTCTACGGTAAGCAACCGCCCCCACAGAAGAGGAAGCGCTTCTTCTTCTACTGTAAGCAACCGCCAAGGTGAGCACCCGCCCCCGTAGAAGAAGAAGCGCGCGGATATTACCTTTCATTTCATTTGTGTGTTTCTGTAAAGACAACAAAATGTCTCCTACTAAGAGACACGCGTACAAGGTTCCACTGACTTTTGATATTCATGTGAACCGCACCGTGGATACAACGGGAACACGTACGGTGAATATTCGCACCACAGGGAATGAGAAGTCGTCCTACTGTGGTTCTAGCTTGCCATGCTAACGGCCAGAAACTTCCACCCACGGTGATATTCAAAAGGAAGACCTTGCCAAAAGAGAACTTTCCAGCCGGCGTCATCATAAAAGCTATCTCGAAGGGATGGATGGATGAAGAAAAGATGAGCGAGTGGTTGATAGACGTTTACGCGAACAGACCGGGTGACTTTTTTCACGCAGCGCCGTTCCTGTTGCTCTACGACTGCATGCGCGTCCACATCATCGATGGTGTCAAAAAACAAGTGAAGCACACCGAAGAAGAATAATTCGAGGGATTTGTGGATGAGTAATAACTTCAGAAAGTGAGCTTTAAATGTTTATTTTGTGTGTTGTGTGACACTAACGTATGAGCAACGTTGAGTTATTGATGTTGCTATTGCTCTGCACTATTTTGAGTGTTACTATTTTTGTGATTGCACATTTGTACATTACATTTTGGGAGTGAACAGAGTTGTTATAACACTGGTTTGTAATATATTATTAAAGTTTGACTGACCTATCTGACTGTTTTGTTGACATTACCTTTAGCGTAGCGTAGGTGCGGCTAATAGCACGGGGCGGCTAATAGGTAAACAAAGTTTTGAAATATTCCGTTCATTAAACGTGCGGCTAATAACACGGGGCGCCTTATGGTGCGGAAAATACGGTAAGTTAATAATACTAACACAGACACTTGTAAATGTGTTAGCATATTAGCTAATGCAAACGCCGCTAGCTTGATTACATTACGATAGCATATACAGATATGAAAACACTCTTACAGACATCACACATGGGCTGGTTTAGCAAGTATAAATTGTTTTAGTTTTATTGTAAAATTTCAAACCGTTGCTTGGAGTGATGAATGAAGAATCCTTTCGAGCAGAATCGCTACGGACAAATATATGTTGAAGAGGTTCATTTAGCCTACTCATGTGTATTTATAAGTGGTTGATTTATATAGGCTAGTAAGGTAAGGTTGTCAAGTACAAAACTTTACCTTACTAGCCTATATAAATCAACCCCTTATAAATAAACGGACAAATATAGTTTTGGCACAAAACAGGAAGTACCGTACATTATCAACCCGCAGCACCTGCATTGAGCGAACGTGTCCCAAAGATGCCGCCATAACACCAACAATAACACACTTTTTCCAGTGTCTCTGTAGGCATATTCTAAATTATATTTGTTGTATACAAAACATTATGGCTGTTAGCAAAGGAAAATACATAAAATAGTCGCACTGTTTCATAAGCCGCAGTGGTCAAAGTAGCCGTTCATAGTCCGAAAAATATGGTAAATTACTTTAGATTGGAAATTAGACATTTGCAGGGTTGAACAGTGTGAGCCTTTTATTTGCATTTGCAACTAAAAATAAGTCATTCAAGAATAAAAAAATTAAAAAAAGTAGCACGTGTGAATACAGATTTGAACTCTTTAATTCGCATTTTGCTCCTAAAATAAATCCCTACAACTTTGATCAATCAAGAGTAATTTTTTTGCCCATCTGTGCATGTTTAAAATAAACTTAAACCATTGGACAAGTGACTGACGTGGAAGTGTGTGCGCTGAGAGCTGTCTGTGTCCCTCGCTCCTGCGCCATGCACAGAGGGGAGTGGGGCTGGAGCCCTTATCTCACACACTCAATCTTCCAGCACGGAAGAAACTGGTCAGTAAAATGCGGTTTTTTTCCCACCACTTTAAAACTTGACACAAACTGCACTGCGCGCGAGTCACTACGAGGGGTCAGAGGGAATATTGAGCATCAACCTTAAAAAAATACTCCAATATTTGGACATACATGCAAGATTGTCAGAATGTCACACACACAACTATTACTAAATATTTCTAAATGTATTTGCTCAAAACTTGGTAACAGTTGTATCTAAAGTCTACTCACTCATCTTTGCATTGACCTAATCACTGACCGTAAAACGACCCACACTGCTTAGGGTAAAGGAGCATGTGCGTCTAAAGTGGACCTTTTATACAAAACAAAATGTTCTTACTTAGTGTATTTGGGATCTACATAAGTCCCGAAAATGTGAAATCGAACCTTGCAAAAAACATTTATAAAACAATATTGCCTGCTTATAAACTTCCTCCAAACGAGCCATTTGGACTTTGCCTCATTTGTGTTGTTTTTCTTATTGGTGACGTCAGCGGATATCCCTATAAATCAGACCTGGGTATTCTGCGGCCCCCGGGCCGCATCCGGCCCTTTGTACGTCCCTGTCCGGCCCGCGTGAGGCCAATCATAAATTACAAAATAAATTTTAAAAAGTATCTATCTCGAGTGTGCAATACAACGGTGCGCTTTTGTTTTGAAAAGCGTTATTTGTATGACTTCCGTGTGGACGTATGCTTGTGCGCACAGCGGCAATCACAAATTACAAAATAAATTTAAAAAAACATCTATGTCGTGCGTGCAATACAACTGTGCTGCTTTTATTTTGAAAAGTGTTATTTATGGGCGTGTGTCCTGTTAGTGAAGGCGCACAGCGACAAGTGATGCCCGGTCCGCCCGGTTATCCCCGAGACGCTAAAAAAAGAAAAGGTGATGACGAATGGCGCGTTTTCAACAAGACATGGACTGCCAAGTAAAGGTAAAGCCGTGTGCTTAATTTGTAGTACACATGTTGCTGTGTTTAAAGAATATAGTGTAACGACCTGCTGAAGTTGATGTTGTCTTCTTGAGTTGCGTAAATGAGGAGTGAGGAAATGTGCGTGTGGAGGGAACGAGATAAGTTGAGCTGTGTTAGTATAGCTTGCTCAATAAAAGTTTAAAAAGAGCGTCAGACTTGGTGTGCACTTCTTCTGGACGCTACAATTGGTGGCAGAAGTAAAACTTTGCGCATACTGCACTGCTTAATTGTGTGCGCAGCCTGCTACGTCATCGAGAGGTACGTGCCACGTGAGGAGCTCGCCGCAGAGAGAGAGAGAGAGAGAGAGAGAGAGAGAGAAAGGAAGGAGAGAGGCAGTGTCTACAGGTGCAGTTCACGCTGCTTGCCATGGGGGAATTCCGCCCTCAATGAAGACTCCCAGGTTTGATGGCAAGGCGAACTGGGAGGCATTTCATCCCACTTCTGACATCAATTGTAGAGTCCAGAAGAAGTGCACACCAAGTCTGACGC
Source organism: Entelurus aequoreus (assembly GCF_033978785.1). Classification (NCBI taxonomy): domain Eukaryota; kingdom Metazoa; phylum Chordata; class Actinopteri; order Syngnathiformes; family Syngnathidae; genus Entelurus; species Entelurus aequoreus. The sequence goes on along the minus strand of NC_084753.1, from coordinate 13,011,753 downwards.
TCTTTTTAAACTTTTATTGAGCAAGCTATACTAACACAGCTCAACTTATCTCGTTCTTTCCACACGCACATCTATCCTCACTCTTCATTTCCGCAACAGCAACGCTTCCTCCTTCTTCGCCAATCACCTTACAGGCGTGCTACGTTCACAACAAAGAGGATGCAGGATAAAGTGACAGAAATTGAAATTTTTGCATGGTATCATACATCAGGAAGTGTTGTGTAAGAAAGTGTTAAAAATAAAACCATCAAAAGCCATCTGCTTTTGTATAAAGATAAGTTAGGTTAAATGAAAATATTATTATTTTTTTATCTTACGGTATATCAAAAATAATTTAAGCAAAATTTAATTGAAATATTGTCGGTGTGGCCCTCCAGCAGTGCTCGGGTTGCTCATGCGGCCCCCGGTAAAAATTAATTGCCCACCCTTGCTATAAATGGTAACGTTTTCCCCAAAGACCTTTGCGCGAGACTGCCATTGTAGTTGTACGTTGTAGTCAGTAAGTTCCTTCCCAACAGCGTCAATGCAGTTCCCTAGGATGCTAAGAAACATCACAAAAACCAGAGGCCAAATAAGGAAGTGCTCTCTTCTAAAACAATAACTACTATCGAAGCATCTAGATTAGTTAAAAGACGGACAGATTATCTGATCAGAGAAATATAACCCACATTTCTTTGAAGAATACAATGTCCAGGGCAACTCTAGCTAATCTCAAACACGCAGTACTCAATGTCAGATCGTTAATAAATCATTTTTAATTAATAATTGTATTTCTTCTCAAAATCTTGGTGTACAGCTCCACTAATGGACATTGGAGTGTTACTTTCAAAGGCAAAATTTAAGTATTGCTAAAAACATAATTATATATGGGACTTTATTGTATTATATGTATAGTACATGTTCCAAAAAGAAAAAAGCATAAAACACAGTATATTTAAATATACTAAATGTAAAAAAGGGAATAAATATTCAAAATAATCTAGTTTGGTCATGCCATCATGAGCGCAACACAAGGTTGTAAAAGTTTCAACTACAATTCTAAATAAGATGTCAAAAGCAAAATGAAATCAAATACACACAGCTTAAAGATTGATCAATACCTATTTATGATGATTTATCAAAATATAAAATAAATATACCTGAGCAGAACGCTCATGATGGTTACACCAAAAAGTAACGCTATGAATCGTGTTTTTCCAAGTTTTTGGGGCATTTTTATGCTATTTCCAAGCATCTCCTTTTTATTATCGTTGATTTTAAATGGTCAAACTAATGCATATTATATATGCATGCCCTAGTAAACAAAAAAAAGTCATATTTATTTTGATTGTTACATTTTGAAGTACATTTGTGCAGGTGGGTGCGAATGTACCCATTACCAGAGCTGTACACCTTGATTTTATGTTTTTAACTGAGACATGGCCCCATATAAACACAGCAAATACAATTCTGATTGAAACTAGCCCACCTCACTTTAACTATTTGTTTGAGACACGACACAACCAGAGGGTTGGGATTGTTTGTGCCGTATTCAGGGAAAAAATCTGTATCCACAAAATTGTCATTTGGGATTTTTTCAACATTTGAGTATGTGTCATTCAAAATGGAGATAAACAATCATTTATACGTTGTATCACTATCTACAAACCACCACAGAATTCAAATTAATTTATTGATGATTTTATGGAATTACTTTCAGCTGTGTGCACTGACTTTGACTATTTGATCATCATAATGGACTCAACTGTGTATGTCGATGTAGCCAATGACAGGCATGCTGAAGCACTCAGTGTGGTCATTGAGAAGTTTGATCTAAATCAGCATGTATACGAGCTCACCCATAGCAGAGGCCACACTCTGGATTTGATCATTACTAAAGGGTCTCGCTATTTCAAACGATGCTGATTTATCGGATTAATTCTGTGTTTTCTTCGACTTGTCTGTTAGCCCCAAACCAACAGTTGGGTCTGCAATTGTTAAGGGAAGACTCATAAATTGTAGCATACAAACTCAGTTTGTGGAAATTATTAGGTTTGAAAACACAATGTTGACTCCTATAGATCAAGAGTTGTAAATGTTTTGGACACCATTGCTCCTGTCAAGGTTAGAATGGTTAAAAGTAGGCAACAGGCGCCATGGAGAAATGAAGAGTCGGTCTGGGCAACGGAAATGGTGAAAATTAAGGCTCGAAACTCATGAGATTTACAAAGGAAAATATTTTGCATAGGACAACTGAAAGTATTTTTGTGACGGCGCATGCCTTCTGCTGCGAGCACGGCCGGCGCATTCGTTGGAAGCACGCCAAGACACGCCCCTGCTCGCTCTGGCCGCATCGCAGCAGGCTATCTGCAATCCGCGCACCTGGGACTAATGAGGGCAGGCAGCATAAAGACCAGCGGACCCAAAGATCCTTTGCCAGAACGTAATCATCTGTTCCCGTAGTAAGCATCTCTGGCTTCCCTCCCACGCACTTGATCTCTCCTTGTGACTTCCTAGTTCCCGTGTCTTATGTCCCTTGTGTTTCCCGCAGTGTCTCCCGTGATCGAGCTGTGTGCCTCGACTTCCCTCTGGACTTTGGACTGCCTCCCTAAATCCTCGACCCCTGCTTGGACACGGACCCTTTTGACGCCTCGCTATACCCCCCGACAACCTGCCTGTCTTACAGACTTTCTTCTGCCTAGCCCCTTTGGACTTCCTCACTCAACGGTAACACACAACAGTTAATTCCACACTTAATCACACACCATTCCCTTGTTGTTGAATTAATATTATTGTTTGATTATTATTTATATTATAAATATATATAATAAATACATAGAGCTACTATGCCCCTTGTTGTCTGTGCCGTCTACACCCCTCTGTACACAACAATTTTATCTACACTCTGAATGCTTCTAATTTGAATTCTGATTGTTTTTATGATTGTATTTTCTGATTTTAATTTGAAATATTTTTATTTTTGCCTTTTAATTTTCTGTAAAGCACTTTGAATGGCCTTGTGTACAAATTGTGCTTTATAAATAAACTTGCCTTTGCCTTTCTTCTTTGCTATTCTATAGTGGTGGGGCAGACTATCTCGTACATGCACAAGCATCCTCCGCTTTTGCCATTTTTTTATAGTTTCAACTTATATCGGTCTGTAGACTCGCTATGGGAGCACTAAAAAAATACAACAAAGCTGGCAGGGAGAAGACGCAGTCGAAGGGAAGGCACGTAAACAAGACTGCCCACAAAACGACGCATTCTGAAGACACGGTCAGAAAGCGTCTTAAGGACAGTCTGTAAAACATAATGTAAAACATTTTGACTAAAAACCACCATTACATGTTATGTAGACCAGTGGTTCAAGGACCGGTACTGGGCCGAACAGATACAATAATTAATTTACAAACTACCGCATTTTCTCCGACTTAACTTTGTCCTGTCCTACTAAACACAGCAATAAGCTTGTTAAGAGATGTATATTACAACTCCTTTGTTATAGTACAAGGGACAATGCACATTAATGGACATATAAAATGTTAATGTGCCAGATGGTAGCCAAAGGCAAATTTTTGCTCATTTGTTCGCTGTTTTTATGTAGAAAATGGTCTGTGAAAATATTACATACATTAACCCGGTCCCTGGTGGGAGAAAAGGTTGGGGAACCCTGATGTAGACCACAAGGAAGTGTTTTAAATGTAGAAAACAATCATAATATGTCCCCTTGAAAATAAATTGGGTGATAAATCTGAGTTTATACATGATTAATGCAATATTTTTTGTGATAAATCACTTGCGTTAACTCGTTAAATTAGACAGCCCTAGTTTCTACATGTAAACGCAGGATACAACACCTCACTTTTTTCTGTGGTCTAGTGTGTTTTGGATAATTGAGTGGTAAAACTTAAACCACTCTATCTTGTGTAGACTTTGTACTACCACGCTGATAAACAGTTTGAAATTTTGGCAGACATTTTAAAGCACTGCTATACAACATGCGACAAACAGCCTGTAGCATTCCATCAGTAATTGAAGCAATTTCTCAGTAGCCGCATTTAGATGTGTGAAACCTATTCATCAAATCAACTGAGCAATGAGCCATGAAAGCTGCAGCTGAGGTACAAAAAAAATGAAAAAAGACTATTAAAGCAAATAGAGTTGTTTGTCAAAACCCACCTTTTTACATGCTTTACACAAAACAGTATATATACCATTTTGAGTACGATTAAAATGTTGTTAAGTGCCAATTCTACTGCGTTCCTGGTTTTTACACCACCGGTTCGTTGAACTTTGTATGGCACTGCAGCACGCAGCGATCATTGTTGTTCAACGTTAGCGCATACTTAGCGTAATGATACATCGGCAGTGTGTCTAATGAAGATGTATATGATATGTGAACGTTTGCCCACTTCATCGGCTTGTTAATGAGCAGATTTGTTTGTATGTGCCAAGGACTCTGTGTGGCACGTGGGTAGAATGTTTAGCGGGGCCGATGTTGCCACCCCCGAGAGGCGGGGTTAACGAGCCAATCACAGTCCATCAGGGAAGCTATTAAAGAGCAGAGACGAGCTCAGTGGTCATTCGCTCTGTCTCGCTTCTTCTCCCCCCCAATCTCACTGTAACGTTACTGGCCTCCTCATTCTCTCCGACCGCCGAGCTTCCTGCATTTTGCGCTTCATACTCCCCACAGATTAGTGTTAACGAGGATATTAGACCCAGCCTCAAGCAAGGCTTCCTATCTTTTAGTCATTTAGTGAGGCATGTGTCAGTTTTGTGAGCTGTCTTTGGGAGCCAAAAATGGACTGCTGGAGAGAGGGGGCAGCAAAAAGTGTGCAAGAGTCTTATTGAGTATGACGCGGGCATGACCTGGAAATGGGTAGAGACATTGCTTCAAGGGGGCAGTGGCATCACACTGACATTAGAGGTCATGTAATTTCAGCTGTCAGACTGTAAAAAAAAAAAAAAGAAAGAAAAAAGTTCCAGAAGGCGAAGTACTTCTTATCTTCTCTTCCTCACCATGGCTGCAATACATTGTCTGCTGAAAAGTGTCTTCTTAAGCTAATTTGGTTATTTACCGTATTTTACGGACTATATGTATGTAAGCCGCACCCACTAAATTTTAGAAAAACATTGTTTCCGTTTATTTGCCGCACCGGACTATAAGCCGCAGATATATATGTTGTGAAATTAGTTATTTAGACAGAAAGATTATGTAAATATTTATTTACATACCTTAATTGTTTGCAAAAACGGCAGTAAAACAGAAGTCGCCGTCATGGGCCCACTAGCTGCAGAAGCTAGCTCTCCAATCAGCTAAACAGACTCAATAACTCCACGGTGACGTTATGTTAGAATAATCATGTATATATATTATCACACAACCTTAGTATGCTTAAAGTCCGTTGCTATAGTTATTAGCTATTGTGCTCAAGTTAGACTTTTGTATCTGCGCAAGGACGGAACTTCTTGTCTGAGGGGTGGCCTCAGCCGCAGATGTTATCTTTGTTTTAGCCCGCTAACAGCCAAGGACTTCAAGGACCTCAACGAAGATAAGACGAAAGCACGCAGACGAAGCAGAGACAACAAGGACCATGACGCAGATAAGACGACAGCACGCAGACGAAGCAGAGACAAGGCGAAATCACAAGGTCCCCAGCACATTCCGTCACGCATTGTGCGTACTGGACCGGCTTTGCATAATATATGTGACCACTCCTTTTAGAGGCGGCCTCAGTGATGTTGACTGTGGAACTCCTGAATAAATAGAGGGTCGCAGGAGCTGTACCTTAGAGCGTAGGGCGAGACTGTGACTAAGTGTGCAGCTCCATGCGTTCTCCTCATGAGCTAAATTGAACTCCGTCTCTGCATGATTCCTTGCTTCTTGTCTGATTAATATATGTCATCAGTGTTTGAACCTGACAAGTTAATAAAAAGAATGCTATTGTAAGTTAATAGTACTAACACAGACACTCATACGTGTTGGTATATTAGCTAATGCTAACAACGCTCGCTTGATTACAATAGCACATACATGCATGAAAACACTCCTACAGACATCACACTTGGGACGGTTTAGTAAGTAAGAATTGTTTTAGTTATATTGTAAAACTTTAAACGTTGCTTGCCTTGATGAATGTGATTACGTGAACAACATTTTGATAGCGCTTTTCTCTAGAGCAGTGGTTCTTAACCTGGGTTCGGTGAGTCGGCTTTAGGGGTTCAGCGAAGCCTCCGCCGCGGAGGTCAAGACACACCCGACTCATTGTGTAAATAAAAACTTCTCCCTATCGGCGTATTATGGATACCCTCAAACAATGTTCCCTCTAATTTTCCATATGCGTGAGCAAACGCAAAAACTCCTTGAGCATTCAGTGGAGCACATGTGAGCACACCTGTCCCAAACCTGACTAAATAACAAATGAAATGTTTTATTATTATAATCAAATGACAGCTGTCATTTCCATGAGAATATTTTCTAATGTAAGTGTTTTGGCCCACTTACAATGACAATAACAAAAAATATTGTTTTTCATGAGCTGTGTACTAGTATTGTATGTCTGGGTGGAAAACGAAGAAAAGGAGCAGACTTTGCTGTGAAAATAAATAAATTACTTTATTTGATCATCTATCATTTAAAATGACATGAGAGTGGCACTTGCCAAGGTGAAGCCACGCATATCTGAACAGGTCTCTCAAAGGCAACAGCAGATGTCACACTGAGTTGCAGGTGTGTAATTTGTTGTGAGTTCATGCACTGTGTTGGTTTTGTTCTTTGAACAAGGTGATGTTCATGTGCGGTTCATTTTGTGCACCAGTATAAAAACATAACTTTGCATTGAATTTGAATTTTTTTTTTTTTTTTTTCACTAAAGAAGGGTTCGGTGAATGTGCATATGCAACTGGTGGGGTTCGGTACCTCCAACAAGGTTAAGAACCACTGCTCTAGAGACAAAGCACTTTACATAGTGAAACCCACTATCTACATCTTTAATCTGGATTGTTATAGTCAAATCTAATGTGTTAGATTTTGCTCATAGTCGACGATCAGTTGAAACGATGACCCTTTTTTTTTTAGATAAATAAACAGATGATGATGATCTGGAGTAGGACTGTATATACTAACTGGTCAGTAACGTCACTCGGATGTGATCAAGCCTGTATGCCACATTTAAACCAGTGTGGGTGGCACAGGGAGCAGGTGGGTAAAGTGTCTTGCCCAAGGACACATTGGCAGTGACGAGGACGGCGGAAGCGGGGATCGAACCTGGAACCCTGGAATTGCTGGCACGGCCGCTCTACCGACCGAGCCACGCCGTCCCACTATGAAGAATGCATACGAGTAGACACGCTATGGAAGGCTAGAAAACGGAACGCCACTTCCACTTTCGGTTGAAAGCGCTAAATGGAAGGACACTGCACCACGTGCAGTGAGCGAAGCCTTCCAAAAGATGGCGCCAAAGCACAAAAAATAACACGCCTTTTCAGTAAGCCATGTATTTACAGCATTCAAAATGTAGGAGAAAAGTAGAGGCTCATAATGCAGAATTTACAGTAATTCTATTTTTCTTTGTGAGCAGCATAACTGAACTTTGTGTCTCTGGACTAGCAAACAACTATAACCTCAAAGTATTGTAGTCCTCATCAAATCAGTTTTTTCTTTTTGCAGTTGTCAATCATTTTAACAGGGATGGCGCAGGACAAACAAAGCCCCAGCAGATGGTGATGTTTATTTAAAACACTGTTCCGTCTATCAGTGTGTGCAGGAGTGTGGCGATCACGTTGTATGCTGAGAGCAAACGTGGTGGTGGAGGCGGGGCCTCAAGTGTATCAATCATGCATGTGTTGTTTTAGCTCTGCACTGCTCTCAAAAGCACTCCAGTGCATCCGGTGCTTAGCTGTCACGTCTTGGTGTCCATGACAGTTTTGCACGCTTTACTGTGAAACTGAAATGAAGGACAAGTCGCGAGGCTAGCTAGCGCTGTTTGCTAGCTGTATCCAGCGCCATCATTCAAATTTCATGAGGAAATTGCAGATCTTTGGCCCTAGGGTCTCTGGCGGGCTTTTTTCACTTTTCGCAGAATGACCAACAGCTTTTCTTAGATGCTGGATTTGGGCAGCTTCTTCATAGGCTTTTAAGGCATGGATACTGGCTGCGTTTCGGGTTGGCTAGTAAGGTTTGATACACTATATTGCAAAAAGTATTTGGCCACCCATCCAAACTGATCAGAATCAGGTGTCCTAATCACTTGGCCTGGCCACAGGTGTAAAAATTCAAGCACTTAGGCATGGAGACTGGAAGAATGGGCCACTCTCAGGAGCTCAGTGATTTCCAGCGTGGAACTGTTATAGGATGCCACCTGTGCAACAAATCCAGTCGTGAAATTTCCTCGCCCCTAAATATTCCAAAGTCAACTGTCGGCTTTATTATAAGAAAATGGAAGAGTTTGGGAACAATTGCAACTCAGCCACGAAGTGGTAGGCCACGTAAGCTGACAGAGGGGGGTCAGCGAATGCTGAAGCGCATAGTGCAATGACTTTCTGCACAGTCAGTTGCTGCAGAGCTCCAAACTTGATGTGACCTTCCAATTAGCCCACATACAGTACGCAGAGAGCTCCATGGAATGGGTTTCTATGGCCGTGCAGCTGCATCTAAGCCATACATCACCAAGTCCAATGCAAAGCGTCGGATGCAGTCGCCACTGGACTCTAGAGCAGTGGAGACGCGTTCTCTGGAGTGATGAATCACACTTTTCCATCTGGCAATCTAATGGACCAGTCTGGGTTTGGAGGTTGCCAGGAGAACGCTACATTTCGGACTGTATTGTGCCGAGTGTGAAATTTGGTGGAGGAGGAATTATGGTGTGGGGTTGTTTTTCAGGAGTTGGGTTTGGCCCCTTAGTTCCAGTGAAAGGAACTTTGAATGCTCCAGGATACCAAAACATTTTGGACAATTCCATGCTCCCAACCTTGTGGGAACAGTTTGAAGCGGGCCCCTTCCTCTTCCAAAATGACTGTGCACCTGTGCACAAAGCAAGGTCCATACAGACATGGATGACAGAGTTTTGTGTGGATGAACTTGACTGGCCTGCACAAAGTCCTGACCTGAACCCGATAGAACACCTTTGGAAAAATTAGAACGGAGACTGAGAGCCAGGCCTTCTCGACCAACATCAGTGTGTGACCTCACCAATGCGCCTTTGGAAGAATGGTCTAAAATTACTATAAACACACTCCGCAACCTTGTGGACAGCCTTCCCAGAAGAGTTGAAGCTGTAATAGCTGCAAAAGGTGGACCGAAATCATATTGAACCCTATGGGTTAGGAATGGGATGGCACTTAAAGTTCATATGTGAGTCAAGGCAGGTGGCCAAATACTTTTGGCAATATGGCAGTATGTCGAAGCTAAAAAAAATGTTCCCCATTCCTCAAAGAGTTTTTGCAGATTATTTGGTGTATGTGTTCTCGTAATGAGTCCAGAAGTCCCATGTTTGTTTGAGCTTAAGAGAAATTAGGACCTCCTACAAAAGTAGAAACGCTTAATTTGTTCACCCTAAAACACTTACAGCACAATAAAGGTAATCTCGCCTCATTGGTGCGTTAAAAAAAATATATAAGTTACAGAGCCATTTTTTCATGTGATCTGACAATCATGACATCCTAATTCCTGCATTTATTGCAAAGCAGTGATTCAGTTGGTATGTATAAATACCAACTGGTAACACCTGGGCTCAAATGATTATGCACATGTATTCTACCTAGCAACAGACGTGACGTTTCCATCCATTTTCTATACCACAAGCGTCAAACTCAAAGGGGCCAGATGTGTCCCGCCACTTCATTTTATTTGGCCCTCGAAAGCCTGGAAATAAAATGTATCAATAAAGTACTGTAACTTTTCTTACTAAATGTCTTCTTTCTTTCTATTTTGGGAGAAAAAAACTCCATGTAATCGCAAATGTTGTCAACTTAAATATTGTCTAATTATATAAAAATATATTATCAAACATTCAAACCATTTTTTAAATAGAAATAAATACTAATAATAATGAATTCAAGGCAAGTTATCCATCAAATTGTGCAATGTAAAAGTGGCAATAGATTTCATGCTATAATTGTGAGATTTACTTTGTTTTTTGAAGCATTTTTCTCTAAATGAAAAAAACAGTACTTTTTCTACTGTAATAAACTCTGGTGCCGTTTTGGCATTTATAGTAATACACCGAAAAATCTACAATTGTTGATTTGCGGTAAAAAAAAATTAAAATAGTTTCTGCAAAATTGCAGTTTTTTTTATTTACAGTAAAAAGATAATTACATTTTACAGTAAAATTTTAGCAACTGAGCTGCCTTTTTTTTTTTACCATAAAAACATCAGTACTGTTTTTCCATTTAAATTATTGCAAATTAACATATATTTTTTTACACTTTAGTTTAAAAAAAAATCTAATAAATTGCATTAAAAAATTGTGTAATAATAGCATTCACTGTTAGAAGCGGCCCTCTGGGGCCAAACATAACTACGATGTGGCCCTCAGTGAAAATGACTTCGACACCTCTGTTCTATACGGTTTGTCCACACTAAAGTCATTCTAAACTACATTTATTAAGGTTAATTAAATCATCACCCGAAGTATGCCTATGAGTAGCAAAGTTAATAAAGCATTGAACTACAAAGATGGCTGCCACTGCGTACTCTTAATGCCCATAATACCTATATTACCCATAATGCACTGCTGCGACAGTACTGTGTTTTTGGCAAATTTTGGACTGAATCAACAAATACATTTCCTGATTTTGTGGAACATGCCGTCAAGGTTAATTTTAGGAAGAAAAATAGTTAACCCTAAGTAAGATGCAACAGTTAAAAATGACTCACGAGTACTAGCCATCGACAGTACTGTGTTTTTGCCTAATTTCAGGGCTAAATCAACATTATCGCTTACATAAAAGATTCTTATATAGTGAAATACGATTTGTTAGATTTTACCCATAGTCGACAATTAGTTGAAACGATGACCTTTTTTTGCAGATTAATTGTTAAGAATACTCTTCTTAGTGGAGGTCATGACCTCAAAAGGCAAAAGACAGCAGGCAGCTTGCAGGTTAAGGATTGTTTAACGTCCAAAAATCCAAAATGGAGTGCAACAGGGATGTGCACAAAACAAGCACAGGGAAACTGTGCATGAAAAAATAGCAAACAACATAGAAATGCAAAACAAGAAGTCAAAAATGCTACTACTGTTTAAAAGTTCCTCCAACAAACAAGACACCAAACATTTGCAATGATCCCACACCGACAAATACATGAGACTGGCTTAAATACTGTCAAAATTATGATTGACACTTTAACACAATACAAATCACCCCCAGGTGAAAAGATAGCACAAAATGAGAAGTGTGAAGCTAGTGCAGGAATGATACAACCAAAACAGGAAGTGGAACAAAATAAGAGCACAAGAAAGGAAGTGAACCAAGAACAAAAGAAAGACGCCCCAAAACTAAACAAAGAATGGCTTTACCTAACAGATTGTAACATTATTAAGCAGATGATGATATGGAGCAGTACTGTTTACACTGACTGGTCAGTAACAGCACTTGGATAAGGTAGACTATTCCAAGTTAATTAAATTCTAAAATAAATATAGACTTTCATTTAAGTGATCTGATTTGCGACTTTTTCCACTTGAAAAAAAAAAAGGATTTTGACTCTTAGAAGACATTCTCAATCTACAATAAGAAGGACACGGTAGACGGTGGTGTTTTATTCAGTTTGTGAGTTGGGTGAGTTATGAAGCTAGTTAGGATCTTTTCGTAATCTAGAATTATTTGGCATTGGTAGAGCTCTGTGCTTTTCTGATTGCTGTTGATGCCAGCTCCATCTTTAATCTGTATTGTACATTATTTTTGTGTGGTACACCCCTGAGACTGCTAGTTGAACAAGAATTTCAGATTCACCTTTGCGCTGCACAAACAGAAAAAAAAAACTCTCTTCTTTACACAGATGGGATCCAGTGTGCTGCTGTGGAATAAAATCCTAGGAGGAGGCTGCTTTGATAGAGGGCTTTACGTCTCTCTCGGAGGGCCTGGAGCTGTGCTCACAAACCAACCACAAATCAATACTGCACACATCTGTCCGGGTGTGATTAAATTCTGTCATTCCCCATTGACAAACCCCATGCAAGCAGCCGTTTACAATATGCGCACTCACACGCAGAAATACACTTCGCATGCATCTTACATCTTGTGATGCCCAACATGTATTAAAAAAAATGAACTGTGGAACTATTTTAAATATCTCTAAACTCAGCATATTAGGGACCTCAAGGGCTGACTATGCAAACTTACCAGTTATACAACGATTAATCATCTAAATCGATTTTTTTTAAAAGCCTAGATTTTTATTCTGTTGCTTCAATTAATTATTTAAGGAGTGTAACTTATACAAATGTATAAAGTCCAGACCACATAAAGTACCCGGAACTTTAAATATGTGACATAGTTTCCGCAAGACCCCTGCAATAGTGTTCACATGAGAGCAGTGGTCTGTGTGTGTGGACAACAGAGTTTTTTGTTTTTTTTTAATAAAAATAATAATGCACTCATGTTAAAAGTACACTTTTGATGTTGATGGGCATCTTTTTTAGAAAAAAAATAACTGTTTATTTCCATCATTGTCCCTAAAATACACTATAAAATGTGTTCTATCAGATTACCGGATTCATCAAACTAACTAATCCAAGGGTGTCCAAACTTTTGGACGTGGGGGCCGCATTGGGCTAGAAAAATTTGGTCGAGGGCCGAAAGCCTACTGCTTGTAAAGTGACACACACATACATGTGTATATAGCCTATACATGAATATGTGTACTTATCTTATTAATATAATGGATATACAATCAATATAATTACATATCAAGAGTATGTGAAAGTTTGTTTACTTCTGTGACAACTATAAGTGGGGGAAATAATCGATTTATTTATTGTAAATAAAGTAATGCAGACATTACTAAAATGTGGCTGACTGCAGCGAGCCACCTCATTGAGAGATCTGACCAGCTCCTTATTTAGAAGGCACTTATGGTCCAGTTTTGCACACATTTTCATTAATTTAATAAATGTGGGAATTAATTCGCCTGTTTGTTATTCCGAATGTATAGTTGTTTTTAAAGTTCATGTGATAAACGCTTATTTAGTGAAAAAGTAAAACTGCATTTATATACAAAACCCAAAACCAGTGAAGTTTGCACGTTATGTAAATCGTAAATAAAAACAGAATACCATGATTTGCAAATCCTTTTCAACTTATATTCAATTGAATAGACTGCAAAGACAAGATATTTAATGTTCGAACTGAGAAACTTATTTGTTTTTTGCAAATAATCATTAACTTAGAATTTAATGGCAGCAACACATTGCAAAAAAGTTGGCACAGGGGCATTTTTACCACTGTGTTACATGGCCTTTCCTTTAACAACACTCAGTAAACGTTTGGGAACTGAGGAGACCAATTTTTGAAGTTTTTCAGGTGGACTACTTTCCCATTCTTGCTTGATATACAGCTTAAATTGTTCAACAGTCCGTTGTGGTACTTTAGGCTTCATAATGCGCCACACATTTTCAATGGGAGACAGGTCTGGACTACAGGCAGGCCAGTCTAGCACCCGCACTCTTTTACTATGAAGCCACGCTGTTGTAACACGTGGCTTGGCATTGTCTTGCTGAAATAAGCAGGGGCATCCATTAAAAAGACGTTGCTTGGATGGCAACATATGTTGCTCCAAAACCTAAATGTACCTTTCAGCATTAATAGTGTCTTCACAGATGTGTAAGTTACCCATGTCTTGGGCACTAATACACCCCCATACCATCACAGATGCTGGCTTTTGAACTCTGTGCCTATAACAGTCCGATGGTTCTTTTCCTCTTTGGTCTGGAAGACACGACGTCCACAGTTTCCAAAAACAATTTGAAATGTGGACTCGTCAGACCACAGACCACTTTTCCCCTTTGCATCAATCCATCTTAGATGAGCTCGGGCACAGCCAAGCCGGCTACGTTTCTGGGTGTTGTTGATAAATGGCTTTCACTTTGCATAGTAGAGTTTTAACTTGCACTTACAGATGTAGCGTCAAACTGTAGGTACCGATGGTGGTTTTCTGAAGTGTTCCTGAGCCCATGTCGTGATATCCTTTACACACAGATGTCGGCTTTTGATGCAGTACCGCCTGAGTGATCAAAGGTCACGGGCATTGCCACTTATGTGCAGTGATTTCTCCAGATTCTGAACCTTTTGATGATATTACGGATCGTAGATGGTGAAATCCCTAAAATCTTTGCAACAGCTGGTTGAGAAAGGTTGTTCTTAAACTGTTCGACAATTTGCTCACACATTTGTTCACAAAGTGGTGACCCTCGCCCCACCCTTGTTTGTGAATGACTGAGCATTTCATGGAAGCTGCTTTTATACCCAATCATTGCACCCACCTGTTCCCAATTAGCCTGTTCACCTGTGGGTTGTTCCAAATAAGTGTTTGATGAGCATTCCTCAACTTTATCAGTCTTTTTTGCCACTTGTGCCAGCTTTTTTGAAACATGTTGCGGGCATCAAATTCCAAATGAGCTAATATGTGCATTAAATTAAGTTTACCAGTTCAAACGTTAAGTATGTTGTCTTTGCAGAGTATTCAATTGAATATAGGTTGAAAAGGATTTGCAAATCATTGTATTCTGTTTTTATTTACAATTTACACAAGGTGCCAACTACACTGGTTTTAGGTTTTGTACTTAAATTAGAGATGCATCAATAATATTTTTTTGCAAAGATTCCCACCTCTTGTGACAACCTCCTTAAAGTTGTGTAATAAATCAAAATAATCAAGCAACTAAAATGTGTCAAACATGGATAAGTGTGGAGAGTGTTTTGCATGTTTCCCATCATGCTTTGTATTTGATTGAAATGGTTGTAATTTTGCAGGTTGTGTTATTTGTGACCATGTGTGTTGACATTTGTGTTGGTTGGATGTTTTTTTTTTTTTTTTGCACCATGACTAGGGAAGGTTTTCTGCATTGGGTCATTTAAGTCAATGCTGCGCACAATTCAAGTCAGAGTGTAATTACATGTAATTGACCTGTATTACCCATGTTGACCACAAGATGACGATATAATAACATCAAAATTGTTAGTCTATCAAAATGATTGCAATCTCATTGCGAGTAAGAGATACTCATGACATCTCGCGGGCCAAGTTGAGAACGTCGGTGGGTTTGGACACACCTGAACTAATCGATAGAGTACACGATACAATAAACAATAGCCCAGAACAAGGCTAAACATGTTACACACCAAGAGCAAGACAGGACATTCAAATAGGCTTGAAGCTTGCTTGAAACACCAAGAAATAAGTGCCTACTGACTTTTAAGAAGTCGAGATGGAACCACAGACAGTAAGCGGTGATTTACAGGAAATTAACAATTGTATTATCTCTAGACTCTTATTAATCTAACAACTGTTACATTATTGCACTGACACGGCCAAAATTACACAACATGTAATGGGACGGCCGATTGATGCATAAATTTGTGGTTGATACCAAGAGTAGTATGATCAATACCAGGGTTCAAATTCAGATTTTTTTGAACGTCTACAAACTGAGGGAATAATTTCCTTGACACAGGAGGACTTTTAGGGGGAAAAACAAATTATTCAAAATGGAGTAGATACTACAACTCCTCCCGATTTGGAGGATGTTCATTCAGTTGTTTAACTTTGTAGAAAAAAAGCAGATAAAAGACATAAAACTATCGTCATTTTGAATGGCAGTGTTCTGGCTATGAGATGCACTAAAAGAAATCAAGAGATCAAATTGTGATAGTCAGTAAAAATGTCATTTTTAGATCAAGCAGAATGAAAAAATTATGGAATCACCTTGTAGATTTTCATTTGCAAAGCTAACAGCTGTTAAATCTCTGCAAGTAAAAAAAAAGTGTTCACACCTTGGAGAGCCGTTGCACCAGGTGCATTGACAAGAATCATGGCTCCAACACGAGAGACAAGCCAATAGGAACAAAGGAGAGGATAATCAAACTTATTTAAGAGGGTAAATCGTCACGCAATGTTGCAAAAGATGCTGATTGTTCACAGTCAGCTGTGTCTAAAACCTGAACCAAGTACAAAAAACCTGGTAAGTTTGTGTAAAAGCAAGCATACAGGGAGACACCAAGGAAAACGTCAAAACGTCAAGACAGAAAACTGAAAGCAATATGTTGCGAAAAAAGAAAGTGCACAGCAAAACAAACTAAATGAAGCAATTTCTGTAGAAATTGCACTTGAATGCCCCCCTTGCTAAAGCTGAACTGAAATGCTGATGGAATGCAGACTGACTGTAGAAATGGTTTGAATGTTAAAATTGTTTTAATTTTGAGGAGCTGAAGCTAAACTGAAATACTAGTGGAATGTAGAAAGACTGTAAAATAGTTTGAATGTTTAATCTCAGAAGCTATACTGAAAGTAGTATAAATATTGAAATGTCAAATGTATGTTGTAACAGTAGAAATAACCAACTAACTATAGAAATCATAGGTGTACAGCTGCGACAGTACTACATTTTTGGCTAATTTCGGGTATAAATCAATGTTTTTCCTTTACAATAAAGTATATTTCCGGATTGTATAGAACATTCACTTGCGAAAGTAGAAACCATTACTAAGAATTATAGGTCAGATAGTGACATCCCAAGCTAAACAAAATCAATACTCCCTTCTATGGAACTAGCGTCTAACACACGTGACATGAACTAACTCTAAACTAAATTTATTGAAGCAAAAGTAATAATGCATTGAATTACAAAGATTGCCACCACTGTGTACTTATAATGCAACAGGTCAGAGTAACATGTCTGTGCCCATAATGCATCGCTTCGACAGTACTGCATTTTTGCCTAATTTCGGAGCTAAATAAATGGATATATTTATTTATTACAACAAATTATCTAATTGTGTAAAACATTTACTTGGAGTCAAGGTTAGTCTCAGAGGGGAAAAAAGTTAAAACCGCAAGTAAAAATGGTGGCAGTAGTACCAATTACTTTGATCAATGTTGTGGAAAAACGAGATAACCGGAAAAAGTAGACATTTTTCTGGATTAAAAAATAACTAACTTAATTTTCCTGACTAACAGAAGTGTTTTATTGGTAGAACAGTTAAAACTGGTTGAAAAATGTGGGCAGAGTAATCAGAAGAAAAAAATAAACTTCCGGAAAAAAATGAATTACGGTTAAACCCATAACCTTGGGAAAGGTTGAATGAGCCCACGTTTCCTGAATGTTCAGAACATTTTGAAGTTCAAACGGGATCAAATTCAAAATCCAATGTAAAATTTGCGATGGAAATGGCAGAAAATATTCCATGACAAGACTCCAGCCTGCAAAGCTGATCGACAACAGCAATCAGAGAAAGTTGGAGCAAGAGTACTGTTTGTCACTGGTTCAGTCCATGCCTCAGAGACTGCAAGCTGTTATAAAAGCCAGAGGTGGTGCAACAAAGTACTAGTGGTGTGTTGGAGTGTTTTTTTGTATTTTTCTCCTCAGAATTTAGTGATTCCATATGTGTTTTACTTTGTTTGATCTAAAAATTTAACTACCACAATTTTTTAAGATTTCATTTAGTGTTTCTTAAAAGCCCCAAAGTTGCCATAATAAATGACTAGAGTTTTGGGTCATGACGGCTATCTGCGGTCCTTTTTTTTTTTTTAAGTGTGTCGTGGAACAATCACTTAAACTTGATCCAAAGGAGCTCCCATGAGCACTAACGAGAGACTGCACTGCCAACAGAGGCGCAGACGACAGAGATAGAAGACAAAGTAATAATACAAATTCACTATACACGACTCACAACAATATATTTGGGTGAATTTCAGTATGAACCTAAAATGCACTATGACATTTAGAGGTCAATTAAATTGCTAACTTGGACAAGGAGCTTAAGAACTCACAAAAGGTGTGCGATCCATGAATCGACCGACGCACAATACCTACAAGTATGACCTCCAAGCACTGTTTCTCCTCCACATTGAGGCTCATCCTCAGGCTCCATGGATTTTGACTACATTTTAAGGCTACAGTGAGACAAAGACCGACCTATTTAGATGGATACATTGATGAACGACACAATAGCCCGCTGCAGCTGAGATAGCGACAAGTATAAAAGGGACAGAAATTCATCAAAAAGCAATAATCAGCACGAGGAGGCAGCTGATCGGCTGCGGCATCCCTTCATTATGTAAATCTTGGGAAGTTTGCTTCCTTCATCATCAAAGACCCTCATTTTGATAAATTATCTGCTCTATGTCTGCGGAGAAACAACAGAACACAAGGTCTGGACTGTTGCTATGGAAACTATGCGAGAGAAACCATTTTAGAAAGAGCAGGCATCATGGGTCGGCGTGTGTGTGTGTGTTGCAGGTGTGTGTGTGTGTGTGTGTGAGAGAGTGTGTGTCATCAGGTGGGTGCGTGAGGAGAGCGGCACTGGCAATCAACAGGTGCACCGTTAATATAGGGACCCCCAAATGGGATTGTAAATTTGATTTTTTAATTCGGCCACATTGGACGCTGGATTAGTGTGCCAAATAATGCTCTTGGTGTCAACCAAGACTGAGTATGAACGTGGAGGTGCCGCACTCCCTGTCACAGCAGCATATGGACCTCATTAGTCTATCACTATGCAATTCCACAATCAAATAGTCCAGCTAGAATGGCAGTCACAGACTCCCACAAGAGCCCAACAATCTTCATTTGGATCTGCACCAAATTGCACACAATCATAAATAGCCACGTTCTGCATAGGCTGAAATTTGTCATTAAAATGAATGCATTATTCAATGAGGAATTACAAAAAATGTCTTCTTATTCCCCTTTCTCCAGACCTGTGTTTGAAATAGGACGTGAATATCCCCGGCTGTTTCTCGCCTGACTTTAAGTCAAACATCTTCAAGTGGGTTGATCATTAACTGTGCGTCATGAGGAAAAATTAGGTAGCAGGCAGCTCCTTACTGGTCGTATGACCATTGAATTTATCTCTGGCAAGTCGGAAAATTAGTCATTCGAAACAGTTCATGCAAAATAGCAGACAGATTTACGCCTTTGAATCACACTAGAAAGGCTGTTGTGCCTGCATATCACTCAGATTTTTTGTCACGAGTCATAGAGCATGAATAAATATTAGGGAGACTATAACTTAGCTTTTTGCTGTCTTTCTCACATTAGCATTCAAAGTAGAAACAAAGGCTGTCTTCGACTAAAGATTTTTAGAGCCGAATCTGATTTGTTAGATTTTGCCCGTTGTCAACGACCGGTCAAATCTCGTGTTGTCGTTTGAAAGTAAACAGATGGTGATACTGACTGGTCACTAGGTGTCAGTAACATTTAGGGATGTAATAATATTAAGATGTCATATCACCAAAATTATCACAGTTATTATCGCGGCCTTGTTGAATATACTCAAAAAGTACTGACACTAGGGTTGGGTATCGAGTATCGAGTATCGATTGGAACCGGGACTAACTTTCCGATTCTCCCGGAATCGTTCAAAAGTTTAAATTTCGATTCCTATTTTCGATACCCAGTCCGCCGACGGGAAAAAAATATGTCCACCGAACCGGAAGAAGAAGCCGCTGAACACCAACGAAGAAGCGCCCACCGCCGGACGTGTTAGCATAGCCGAGCGAGTCAGTCAAGCTCAAGCATGGATAGCGGGCATCGGCGGTCGAAAGTGTGGCTTTACTTTACAAAAAAAAATGAAATAACAGAGCTCCATGTCCATCAAGAAACGAGTGGAGAGAGAGCTGCAGATGTACCAGGACGTTCCACCGATACTTATGTCTGACGACCCTGCTGCATGGTGGTGGTCCGGTGGAACCAACAAAAGACTTATCCTTTGCTGTCAGATCTAGCTTTCTCCTATTTATGCGTTCAAGCTTCTTCCACACCCAGCGAACGTGTATTTTCCACAGCAGGAGACACTATCTGTCCAGTACGCTCACGCATCCTGCCTGAGAAGGCGGATATGGTCATTTTCCTAAACAAGAACTGTCTCTGATTTTATACTGTGCCTGCTGCTAATCTGGACTGGGTTTTGCAAGTTGTTTCTTATTGTTTATTTGCTTTTCTGCACCAGGTTAGCCCATCAGTGGGAGCACGGTAACATTTTTAAGTACCTGCAGCATCATACACTTGTGTGTGTAAATGTGTTTTCATGAGGTTTCCTGCAGCATCATACACTTGTGTGTGTAAATGTGTTTTCATGAGGTTTCCTGCAGCATCATACACTTATGTGTAAAGGTGTTTTCATGAGGTTTCCTGCAGCATCATACACTTATGTGTAAATGTGTTTTCATGAGGTTTCCTGCAGCATCATACACTTATGTGTAAATGTGTTTTCATGAGGTTTTCAAAAATAAAGCTCTCTTGAGGAAAGTGTACCCCTGGGAAAATGTATTCATAATTTATAATATTTATATTCAAGTTCATAGATTTGATATTTATATTCTAGTTGAAAACAGCCCTCTGAGGAATTTATAGTAAAGTTCATAAAAAGTTAATAGAATTAAAATTGATGGAGAATGTCAGACTATTTCATTCAGAAAGACTGTAGGTTAGCTAGCTCATTTAAAATATCCTAAACTTTTTTTTTACCCTGCCTCTTAAAAGAATCAGAATCGAGAATCGTCAGGAATCGGAATCGAAACAAAGAATCGGAATCGGAATCGTTCGAATTCAAACGATACCCAACCCTAACTGACACACACTGAAATCCTCAGATTTTTTCAGTTAACTAAAATAAATAGACCCAATTTCAGAAAGCCCACTATTTTGCATGTTTTGTGTTTCTTATGCTTCACTGATAAGTGTGTCCCGGCGGGTGTTGTGGTGTCCTATTCTGTTCAGCGGTCCTTGAACGCACCGTAAAAAGGCCTCTGTGACATATTCTTCCGAGTAGATAATGATCACTGCACAACTTGTAGGTTCAATGTCAATATCTTGGTTGCTCACACAGTAATGTGTTTATATAAGTTTTGATTGGGGTATGTCCTTTCTTAACGGAGAAAGATGTTAATATCTCTTGTTTTCATGTTAGCATTTGAGCTAGCAACAGTCAGTGCATTAGTTTATCAAAGTGCAGTTATCGTTTTAATCACTTTTAATTTTAAATCTGTCAAGAGTTTCACCGCATCCCGAGTTACATCCCTAGTAACGTCAGATGTATGAGCTTCAGCAGATATTTGTGGCTATTCCAAAGTTAAAAGTACTTACAAAAAGAAATACCGTCTTTTATTAAAGGGAATAAAACAAAAATATAATTTGCAAATGTTTCTGTCTCAAAAAAGGCTGAAAACCAATTGGTGAGGACTTTGGAGACATCAAACTTGACTAAATAGAGGAAGTGAAAATCGGACCAAAGTCACTATGTGAACCTGCAGATCATTACCTTCGTCAAGAAGAAAGCTCTGAGGTGTCCCAGCGCCCACGCCTTTTCCAATTTGCGGCAATCAGTCCCACCGTGGCCGACAGTATGATTTTAGCCAGCCAAGGTGTACGATGATACAGCTTCATGTCTCACAGCAGCTTGTCCTGAATAGGGAGGTAAAGATATACTGTGTTAATGAAAACCGCGGTAAAACTTCCAACATTTACTATTACCATTTTGAATTAAACTTGTCAAAAGAACGTGATTGATAACTACACTTTGATAAACTCACAAACTGACTGGCGCTAGATCGCTGGATGAAATGCTAACATAAAACCAAGAGACATTGATGTCTTTCCTCATTAAGAAACGACATACCCCAATCTAAACTTTTATACAGTAAACACATTGCTGTCTGAGCAACGAACATATTCAATTGTGGACAGTGTACCTACAAGCTGTGCTTAGAACAGAGTGATCGTTCTATACTCAGAAGAATACGTGCCAGAGGTGTTTTTATGGTGCGTTCTAGAACAGAATAGAGTAAGACACCACAACTACCACCAAAAATAATAATAAAGCAATAAATTTTATTTGTTAGCCACTTTTTATCTAAATAAATCTTAAAGTGCAACAGTACAAGCCTATATTTCAAACAATAAAATATTAGCCATTAAAACAGATAATATAATAAGACTAAAACACTATCAGTGAAACATAAGAAACACAAAACATGCAAAATTGTGGCTTTTCCAAAAGTGTGTCGATTTATTTTTGTTATTTAAAAATAACTTGGTCAAAATATTTTGTTGTGTATAAGTACTTTTTAAACACATTCGATAATACCGTGATAATAATAATAACTGTGATCATTTTGGTCACGATAACCGTGATATGAACCCTCCAACCTCTATTAGTCACACAATGAGAAAATTCAGGTTTCACAGCAGCAAAAAGAATCATGAAAAAAATATAACAAAAAACACAAAACAGTGCGAGAGAGTCTAGAATATGTACATATTTACATGAGGCAATGGTAATTGGCAGCAGTAATGTACACCTGCACATGAATAATAAACACTATGTATGCAGATGTGATGGGCAACTGTTCATGACTACATAGATATGCAGCAACATTTGCAAAACAAAAAAAAGAACCGCAGCCGCCCATAAATATTTTGTATCGTTTAAAAGCAGTGGTGGATGAACGAGCGATGTGCCAATTGGCGAGTATTGGACGATTTTCGTAAAAAAGTACGGATTGCGACTAATGACGACTAATGCCTTTTAATGCCGATCACAAATGCTGAACCCCTCTGGCTGACACTGTATTTATTTTTAGTCCCCTGGCTGACAAGTGGCTAGCAGCATGTGTCGCCGTATATTTAACAATAAGCTCTTAAAATGAAGGTACAAAAATAAGGAATATGTAAGAAATACTTAAAGTGTAACAAAATAGTGCACAGTGTGAAAATGTAAACACAGAGAAACCTGAGAATAACTTTTTTCTACAGGTTTAGTGGCGGGAAAATACAGCTGTGCTCTAAAGGGTGAGCTTGGCTAAGATAGTGTGGTATTACTGATAGAGACCGTCTTGGTATGACCTACGGTCCATTTAAAAAATCCCAAAAACTGCCATACTCTCGAGTAGGGCTGCACAATTAATCGAAATCGAATCGACCTTGAGGTTTTATTTAGTGGGGTAAATAGTTTTTTTTTTTCCCACAGTTGACCGACATCTTCGGCAAACAGAATAGTTGAGCCTTGCTTTTGTCCGTCCCTCGCTTCAAACAGGGAGAAATACGTCTTGCTTTGTGCATCGCTCCCAGCACCTGTGTGCGTTTATTTAACAGTGGACTAAACTGAACAGAGGCATTCACAATCAAGCATTTTTTATTGATATTGATATGTGTCTATCGCGATATATATTGATATTGTACTATCGCCCAGTCCTACGCCATACACAGTGAGTATTTGTTACGGCAAATTAACTGCTTTTCTTACGTATCATTGTCAAGAAAAAACAACAATTGTGTGTAATATAAAAAAGAACTAGAATTTGAGATTCCGGTAGGAAATGCGTGTGTAGCCCAATGTGCGTGAGCCGGCGAACTGCCAATACGCGTGAGCGGAACGGAAATGTTTGACTGTCTAGAGTGAGTAGATTGTGTGGACGTTGGAACGGTTGGAATCGGTTAAGAAATGTGGGCTATGGAGAGGTTTGTATATTGCCGATTTATTTTCAAGAAGGGGAAATCCTGGTAATTCCAGGTAATTTAGGGAATTTGGGGAAAGGAAAAACATGTTTTGCATTCAACATATGTGAAAATGGTTGAAAGGGTAAAAAGTGTCGCAAAATTATGAGAATTTGGGGCATTGTATAACTATGAATACGTCAATTCATTTGAATAGGAATTTCCTAGAAATTTGGGAATTTTGGGGAAAAACCGTCATTTTTAAAAAATATAGGTAATACAACAATTGTCCTAAATGATATGTATCGGTTGGTGTTGTAATTTTTCTAAATGGTTAAACAAAGTTGACGTAGTAACAGTTCGAATTTAAATGGGTATTTCAGGATTCCTGGAATTTCGAAGATTAAAAACCCGGAATTTGTACGAAAAGAAAAATGGTAGTTTTGTTGCCCCAATTAAGAAGAATGTTTTGGAGGTGGAATTGTCAGAAACGATTGAAAAATGTCGACTGCAAAAACTTTCCAGGTTTAGTTTAGTTTAGTTTATTATTATTTTCTTCGGTCACTGGTCAACAAAATAAACAGTTTTACATAAACAAACTTTTGTACATTCATAAATTGACAATTTTACAGACCGAAAGGGTTTAGGCTGAAGTTGAGCACTTATTTCGTCTAACCCTATAAAACAATCTCAAATACAAGATGAGCTTCCTGAAAATATGAAATTTCCTTTACACAACAAAAACTTGTTTCAATTATAGACACAGTAAAGACGTGAAATATCCCTGTACATGTGTTAGTTCAACCTTTGTACCAATAATATACTATATACAAACAATTATCCCCCCTATAGGAGGGGGGATCACCCACATCTGCGGTCCTCTCCAAGGTTTCTCATTGTCATCCTCCTGGGTTGAGATTTTCCTTGCCCTGATGTGGGATCTGAACCGAGGATGTCGTTGTGGCTTGCGCAGCCCTTTGAGACACTTGTGATTTAGGTAAACATTGATTGATATTTCCATTATTATTTATATTCCACATTTAGTTTGTAATTAACATTGATCATAGTATTAACTACTGTGTTATTTTTCCAATACATTGGTCTTAAAAGTTTTTTTTAAATGTGTGAATGGAACTGGAACATTTTAAGGAATCATCCAAGCTGTTCCACAGATGAACCCCCCTGACAGAAACACATCTACTTTTTAAGCTTGTTCTCATGTTTGCTTTCGAGGTTGAGGTAACAATAGGGTTTTGGAAAACTGGGAATTCTTGGATTTCCTGGAATTTTTTTGACAATGTTAGTTTGATTGTCCAAGGTGAGCAGAGTGTGTGGATGGTGGAACAGCTGAATCGGTTGAGAAATGTGGGAATTGTGCAAGTTAAAAAATGTCCCATTCATTTTCAATGGGAAAAAATTAACCGCCAATTCTGGGGAATCTGGGATTTTTTTTTTTTGGAAAGCTCCCGTTTTGATACTTGAACGTTTCAGATCGGATGAAAACTGTGGGCTGTTTTGCGGGGGAATAATAATAATAGATAGATTGTTTTTGGTGAAGAATCCTACAGTATGTGTGAATGTTTGGGCATTCACACAATAGTTTAAAGGCCTACTGAAATTAGATTTTCATATTTAAACGGGGCTAGCAGATCCATTCTATGTGTCATACTTGATCATTTCGCGATATTGCCATATTTTTGCTGAAAGGATTTAGTAGAGAACATCGACGATAAAGTTCCCAACTTTTGGTCGCTGATAAAAAAAGCCTTGCCTGTACCGGAAGTAGCGTGACGTCACAGGTTGAAGAGCTCCTCACATCTGCAAATTGTTTACACCAGCAGCGAGAGCGATTCGGACCAAGAAAGCGACGATTACCCCATTAATTTGAGCGAGGATGAAAGATTTGTGGATGAGGAACGTGAGAGTGAAGGACTAGAGTGCAGTGCAGGACATATCTTTTTTCGCTCTGACCGTAACTTAGGTACAAGGGCTCATTGGATTCCACACTTTCTCCTTTTTCTATTGTGGATCACGGATTTGTATTTTAAACCACCTCGGATACTATATCCTCTTGAAAATGAGAGTCGAGAACGCGAAATGGACATTCACAGTGACTTTTATCTCCACGACAATACATCGGTGAAGCACTTTAGCTTCGGAGTTAACGTGATAGCATCGTGCTTAACTGCGGATAGAAACAGAAGAAACATGCCCCTGACTGGAAGGATAGACAGAAGATCAACAATACTATTATTACTTCTACTATCAGGAGACACTGAACCAAACCCTGGACCTGTAACCACACGGTTAATGCTGTCCAGCCTGGCGAAGCCTAGCAATGTTGTTGCTAACGACGCCATTGAAGCTAACTTAGCTACGGGACCTCGACAGAGCTATGCTAAAAACATTAGCTCTCCACCTACGGCAGTCCTCATCTGCTCATCACGACCCATGCTCACCTGCGTTCCAGCGATCGACGGCGCGACGAAGGACTTCACCCGATCATCGGAGCGGTCGGCGGCTAGCGTCGGATAGCGCGTCTGTTATCCAACTCAAAGTCCTCCTGGTTGTGTTGCTGCAGCCGTCCGCTAATACACCGATCCCACCTACAGCTTTCTTCTTTGCTGTCTCCATTGTTCATTAAACAAATTGGAAAAGATTCACCAACACAGATGTCCAAAATACTGTGGAATTTTGCGATGAAAACAGACGACTTAAACTGGCCACCGTGCTATTCCAAAATGTCTGCGTCAACCCGTGACGTCACGCGCAAACGTCATCATACCGAGACGTTTTCAGCCGGATATTTCCCGGGAAATTTAAAATTGCACTTTAAAAGTTAACCCGGCCGTATTGGCATGTGTTGCAATGTTCAGATTTCATCATTGATATATAAACTATCAGACTGCGTGGTCGGTAGTAGTGGGTTTCAGTAGGCCTTTAAATATTGTGGTGAGATTCTTAAAATGTCAATAGTGCTCACCATTAATACATTGAAACATTTACAGTTATTACATGTGAAGTTAAAGGTTAAAAGTGTGAGGTGTTTTTCGGCCTCATCATGCTAACTTTCATTGAACTAAGTCATTCACCAGAAGGGCCCGCTGCACTTACAGCTATCATGTGTAGCTTGAGTGGAGGACTTACTCCGGCAGGAAAAAAAAAAAAACCCTGAAAGAATAAAGCAGTAATATAAATATTGCAGCCCATTAAGAACACGTTCAATCCCTGGTGTCAAAGTTCTCTTTTGCTACAGCTAACTCGGACTTGATAAAAGATGCAAAAGCGGGCAAGCAGGCGTACAATCAAGGGCACATCAAACCTTGACAAGAATTCATGAATCAATAATCCTCGTCAGATGAAAAGGGTTGCTTCGCCTTCGGGGTCACTATGGTGTTGACTGGCCTCATTTGTAATCGCTCAGCATTAATATCACATTTTGAGACCACACGATTGCCATTTAAGGCTAATATTTCTATTTTTTTCATTCCTGCTGGTTGTTCTTTCTTTTTTTTATTTCGACAAGAAAAAATGTGCCTGAGCTGTCATATGTGATGACTACATCAGTGGCCGACGGGGGGGAAAAAAAACGCTTTTGGAGTTTGCGTTCAAACCAAAGTGAAATAAAAACTATATAACCATCTTAGGGTTTTACGGTACCAATAAAGTACTGGTGTTGTCCCAATACCAATATTTTGGTACCGGTACCAAAATGATTTCGATACTTTTCTATATAAAGGGGACCACAGAAAATGGCATTATTGTTTTTATTTTAACAACAAATCTTAGGGTACATTAAACATATGTTTCTTATTGCAAGTGTGTCCTTAAATAAAATAGTGAACATACGAGACAACTTGTCTTTCAGTAGTAAGTAAGCAAACAAAGGCTCCTAATTTAATCTGCTGACATGCAGTAACATATGGTGTCATTTTCCATTCTATTATTTTGTCAAAATTATTAAGGACAAGTGATAGAAAATGAATTATTAATTTACTTGTTCATTTACTGTTAATATCTGTTTACTTTCTCTTTTAACATGTTCTATCTACATTTCTGTTAAAGTTTAATAATCACTTATTATTCTGTTTGATACTTTACATTAGTTTTTGATGATACCACAAATGTGGGTATCAATCCGATACCAAGTAGTTACAGGATCATACATTGGTCATATTCAAAGTCCTCATGTGTCCAGGGACATATCTCCTGAGTTTATAAACATAATATACATTAAAAAAAAACGAAAGATGATGTCAAAAAATATCGACGTAATCGTAGTAGTATTGACTAGATACGGTCCTGTACTTGGTATCATTACAGTGGAGGTTAGGTGTAGATCCACCAATGACATTTGTTTACATTTTGACGGCGGTGAGCTACGGTGTGTAGTGAAGCATGTTTAGCTATTCCTCGTCCTGCAGGGATGATACTTGTAATAAACTTACTTTGTCGCCATGGAGACCAGGATTAGTGATTTAGAAGTAGCTAAAACACTGCCGACTGGGGCTGGACTTTAGCCGCTAGCTCGCTAGGCATGTCATAAAGCACCTCTTCCTAAGGGTGTTTCAGTGTTATAACTTCCCTTTTATCGTTAATTTTTATGCCAAAATGCGCCCGTTCTCCCTTGTCTGTCTACACACTGTGTTTGCTTGTAAGTACGCTGTGATTGTGCGCTGCTGAACATGCTCCTCTAATCGTAAACCAGCAATGACACGACGTGACGACGACGGGGGAGGTATTGTACCCAATATGATTCATTAGTATCGCGGTACTATACTAATACCGGTACACCGTACAACCCTATAAAGTACTGTGGTACTAAAGAAGTAAAAAAAAGTATTATACTGCTTTTGAAAAATAATGGTCTTTTTTTTTCATGGACATGATGGTGACATTGCTGGTAATATGAGCTGAGGCGAATGTAAGTCAACACACACACACAGCACCTACATGCCGAAACCGTGTGGAAACAGAAGAGAGAGAATGGACGCATTGTGGCCTAAAAACTAACGATAAAAGTGAAGCTATAGGGTACCATGTTCGATTCCTGCTTCCGCCATTCTAGTCACTGCTTGAGACACACTATACCCAAATGCTCCTAGTACCACCCACACTGGTTTAAAGTTAAGTTAAAGTTCCCAACGATAGTCACACACTGGGTGTGGTGAAATTATCCTCTGCATTTGACCCATCCCCATGTTCACCCCCTGGGAGGTGAGGGGAGCAGTGAGAAGCAGCGGTGGCCGCGCTCAGGAATCATTTGGTGATTTAACCCCCAATTCCAACCCTTGATGCTGAGTGCCAAGCAGGGAGACAATGGGCCCCATTGTTATAGTCTTTGATATGACTCGGCCGGGGTTTGAACTCACAACCTTCCAGTCTCAGGGCGGACACGCTAACCACAAGGCCACTGAGCAGCAATGTAGCCTAAAGATTTAGGTAATGGGTTTAAAACATAGCTAGCCAGCGGCTGATATCCTTCCCCAGCGTCTTAGCTACTTTTAAGTCACTAATCCTCGCCTCTATGGGAACAAACTACGTTTCTTACAAGTATCATAGGACGAGAAATAGCTAAACATGCTTCACTACACATGGTCGTAGGACACAACAGCTAACAGCAAGGTAGCGTTCCTGAATGTAAACAAATGGGTAGATGTATACAAATATCAACTGTAATGATACCAAGTACAAGAGCCGAGTATAGTCGATATTTTTGATTATCGCAAAGTCTTTTGTAATTTTTTTAATCGTTCATGAACTCAGGAAATGCGTCCCTGTATGTATGTATTGTAGTATCACCCAAAATGTATGTAAACTAGGGCTGCAACTAACGATTAATTTGATAATCGATTAATCTGTCGATTATTACTTCGATTAATAATCGGATAAAAGAGACAAACTACATGTCTATCCTTTCCAGTATTGTATTGAAAATAAACAGCATACTGGCACCATACTTATTTTGATTATTGTTTCTCAGCTGTTTGTACATGTTGCAGTTTATAAAGGTTTATAAAAAAAATTTAAACATTTAAATACATTTTTTTTAATAAAATATAAAAAAATTGCCTCCACGCATGCGAATAACGTAGATCCAACGAATCGATGACTAAATTAATCGCCAACTATTTTTATAATTGATTTTAATCGATTAGTTGTTGCAGCCCTAATGCAAACAGAAGAATAAGTGATTATTACATTTTAACAGAAGTGTAGATAGAACATGTTAAAACAGAAAGTAAGCAAATATTACCAGTAAATGATCAATTAGATTAATTATCCATTAATGGGTTATATAATCCATACCACTTGTCCCTCATAATTTTGACAAAATAATAGAATGATAAATGACACAATAAATTACTGCATACGTCAGCAGTCAAATTAAGAGCCTTTGTAACCCGTTAGCTTACTTAACACTAAAAGAGAAGTTGTCTGGATTGTTCATCACCTTATATAATGTCAAAACTGTTCTTTGGTTGCAATAAGAAACATACGTTTCATGTATCATAAAATATATTGTTAAAATAAAGCCAATAATTAAATGTTTTGTGTACCCTTTTACTTTGAAAAGCATCAAACATGTACTATGTTGATACTGGTACCAACACATTGGAATCGGAACAACACTAAACTATCTGTAATAATATTTTCCAAATAGTTTTGCACACATCTCTAGAGGGACTGACCTAGAATCCAAACTCAAAATATAAACTTGTAAAAATATCTCTTAGTCTTCACATTATTTGAATTAACGGAGCTAATAGAAAACTTCTCATTTGGACAGTCTCCACCTCTAATTTACCCAGCTGGCTCGGTATTACAAAGGCCAAAATAAAACTTACATTATGTCGAGTAGTCGATCTATCCAAACTGAAAAATGTCAAAAATGATGAAGGTCCAACATCCATCCAAAGCAGAAATATAACCGAAAAAATAAAAATGTGAAGAAGAAAAACCTAGAGTAATTTCTAACAATTAACCACAGGTGGGACGCTAGCAAATGAACCGGAAGTAAATATGTGAAATTGGAGTAGATTGGACAGATTTTCAAAGTAAAACAGGAACTCGAAATCGATCATAATTAACAAACACGCCGGTCAATTTTAAAGAGCATATACATATTTGAAATAAAGTAGCAACTGAATTTATTGAAACGTAGTAAAATAACATTGTGTGGATATAATAATGCATGATTAACAACATATGTTTTTGCTGATTTGTCGATGAGCATTATTTTAAAATTTTAACAAAACTCTCAACATTGGTAACTTTGCTAGAAGTTTTTGCAAGCTGTAGTTCTCCAGGTCACCAGTGTGTGTGTACGTGCGTGCGAACGTACGTGCGTGTGTGCCAGTGATAGGTAGAAAAGCCCCGACTAGCTTCAGGAGAAGTTCTTTGACACCACATGTTGGTCTAAAAATGTCTAGACCCCGAATATAAGACAACTTGTTTTTATCAGACTTGATTTGATCACCCGTGCAAGTGTGTGCATGCGTGTGTGTTAGTGTGTTAGTGACGGGAAGAAAAGCTCCGACTGGCTTAAGGAAAAGTTGTTTGATGCCACACATTGGTCCAGAAATGTCTAGACCCTGAATATGAGACAATTTGTAAGGTTCAAACGTGGTCACCTCTGTACGTGTGTGTGTGTGTGTGTGTGTGTGTGTGTGTGTGTGTGTGTGTGTGTGTGTGTGTGTGTGTGTGTGTGTGTGTGTGTGTGTGTGTGTGTGTGTG